>NC_056745.1:283663896-283963896 GCF_019279795.1 Protopterus annectens | reverse complement strand
TCCAACCCTGGGGATTGTCGATCTGGTACACCTCTTGACCATCTGTCTTGGCCAAACCATGTGAACAAAACAGATGTTGATATTTAGGAATTTCTGTTATTTTAAGCATTCCCATTTATGTGTATGTATATATTGCAGCTCAGTACAGTTTTTATTTGTTTCAGCATTATACCCTTGATGTCCTTTGCTTCCCATAACTAAACTTCACCTTAAATATTGTTTTCTTTTTTAAACATTTACTAAGTTATCATAGGTTCATAGGTAGGTACTAGGCTATTGGCCCAAGGGCCTACGTAAGCCTAGCCAACAAGGTTCCCTGGCTTACGCCACCCAAGAAAGTTATTTTCCTGTGCCACTGTTGAGCAGAGACACAGAAGTGATCCCCAGGGTGTATTTCCTATTTCCCATCCACTCATCAAGATTTTTCTTGAAGAGTGCTAATGAAGAACTTTGCTTGACATAGATGGGTAGCCTGTTCCAGAGTATGGGAAGTGTCTGGGCCAGGAATCTATCCCTCCAGCATGTCCTGTTTATTGTGGTGACAAGGTTTAGGTCCCTAGAGCATGTAGCTCGGAGGGATTGGGATTTCTTTAGGTGTAGCATGTCCAACAGCTCTGGGTTTGACATAGCTTTATATGTTAGGCAGAGATCACCTCGGAGTAGGCGATATGCTACGGAGTAAAGCTGGAGTTTTTTGAGGTGGTCAATGTAGTGCATTTGTTGAGGCCAGTAATCCTCTTTGTGAGGTACTTCTGTGGCCTTTCCAGCTGCTGCAGGTGTCTTGTGAGATACATTCCAAAAGGGGCGTTGTACTCTATAATGGGTCTAATGTGTCGAGTAGAGGGGAACAGTGACCTCTTTTTTCCTGGATGAGAACCCTTTTATGATGAGGTGTGCCACGTAGAAGGACTTCCTGACTGCTGTGGCGATGTGACTGTCAAAGGAGAGACTACTGCCCACCTGGGTCCCAAGGTCTCTTATCACGTGTTCAGTGTTAAGTCGATTGCTGCCTACTGTGGTAGTTCATGGGTACAGAGTTTTGACCAAAGGGGATGACACTGCACTTTTTGGCCTTGAGCTTGAGGCCATGGCTCTGACACCAGGCATCTGTCTCAGCGAGGCCCTTCTGTAGGATGTCCTCATCATTTAGGGACTTGACTATGGCTCCTAGTTTGTAGTCATCTGCGAACTTCGTTAACCAGAGGCCTTCTGTGTTAGCCTGTACTTCAGAGAAGTAGATACCAAACAGGAGAGGTCCCAGGATGGAACCCTGTGGTACTCCACTTGTCACTGGTTTGAAGTCGGATTTGGAGTCTGCAACTTTTACAGTGTGGGTTCTGTCAGTGAGCCAGTTGGCAACCTATCTTGTGACGTAGGGATTTATACCTAGTTTAGTGAGTTTAGCTATAATTCCAGAATGGGGATGGTGTCGAAAGCCTTTGCGAGGTCAAGGTAGGCTGTGTGAACCACCTTACCCTCATTTACAGCTTTGGTGATTGCCTCAAAGAAGTCGATCAGGTTCAGAAGGCATGATCTGCCCTTCACAAACTTGAACTGGGTGGGATCCAGAGTTTGGAGGTTACCTATGTCTTTGTTTATGATTTCCATGATGATACGTTCCATGGCCTTGCAGACCAGGCTCGTCAGGCTAATAGGTCGATAGTTCCCGGGATCAGTGGTGGCTCCCCCTTTGTGGAGTGGGATAACTTGCTGTGCGCCATTCATTGGGCACAAAGCCTGATGCGAAGCTATCATTGAACATGGTCCTTAAGTGGGGAGCCAGTTCGTTCTGAAGTTCGTGTAAAATGCAGCCTAGGATGTTGTCCGGTCCCATAGATGCTGTGTTTTTGGCTTTAGAGAGTGCAGCTTTTACCTGCGTAGTTGTGATTACAGGGACTCTGCATTCTTCCTGTATAGATATGGGCTCTTTAGTTGATGAGAGGGGTGTAAAGTTAGCACTGAACCTATCTGCCAGGATGTTGGCAGTATCAGTTGGTTCTGTAATTTTCTTGCCTTTGTGCTGCAACTCAGAGCAGATCTGGGTGTTGCCATCGAGATTCTTGACATAGCTATATAATGCTTTGTGGTTGTCCTTGGAATTAGTGGCGATTTTGTTTTCATAGCTAGCTTTGGAGGATCTTATAAGGGATCTCAGCTTCTTCCTGAGGCTGACCAGGGAGCTCATTTAATACATTGGCACACATACATTAATAGAAAAGCAAAAAACACTTTAGTTTTTTTCCCCCCATCTGCATATATTATATATCGTATATATTTTCTTTCTTAATAGCTATCATCATTCCAACATTACTTAAATTGCTCAATCTCTGCCTTCTCTTAAACCTCACTCCTCCTCCTAAGCATTATTTTGCATGTTTTTTCCACATATTCTATTTTTTTTTCTATGTAATTTACACCATCTCTTCTGTAAAGATCCCTCTTCCAGTTCTTTTATCTCTTTTTACTGTATTCAATACACCTCAATACAGTTGGTGTAGATTTTGATTTCCATTTTCTAGTAATTGCTTTCTTGACAGCCAAACTTAATCCCGAGTATTGATCATTTCATAAAAGACTTTAGTAGTCTTTTCAAGCCAATTTAGATTTTTCTAAGGAAGATTTTACACTCTGACACTAGCATCAGTGGCATAGAAGGATGAAGTCCTGACTAACAGCCCAAGTGACCAGATTTCAATTGGTGTCTTTGGTGCTTGGCAGAGGTGGATGGAGGATTGGCATGCCCATCTTGGGAAGAGAAAATGACAGAGCAGGGATGCAAATTACTACAATTCCTCAGAAGGACAGAGTTTCACTTCACTAAGCCACTGCTCAGTGGTTGTATTCATTTTTGAGTGTATGGTAAGTGCACTCAGAAGGGGGAAAGTGTAGTAACTGCCTGTGATGATGCAGGTAACCTGCTTCCTGACCCTGTGAGTGGGGTTAAGACTGTAGTAAACACCATCAGATGAATATGGGGTGCACAAGCAACTTTTCTTGCTTGCCTGCATGTTAGCTCTAACAGGCATTTTTCACCTCGTATACTGTTGGAGTTGGCTTAATGTTTGGCAGGTACACTTGATGTAGAGTAAGTTTTGCTAGTCTATTTTTATTCATTTTATTCTTGGGAGATTGCCACTGACAGAGAGTACCAACCATGCCAATGATTCCTGTCATCTTAGCCCCTTGGAGGGTTTATTGGACAAATAAGCATATAAAATAGGCATATCAGGTAGTTGATTTTTCCTTTAAATATTTGGTGGACCCTTTGTGCACTACAGTACAGTAGTTTCATCCCAGCATATGGTTAATTAACTTAACTCAAGACTTGTCTGTTGATCACACTGCCCCCCCCCCCCCCCCCCGCAAGTTTTACCTTTGGAGTCTTAAATCCTGACAAACAAAGGAAACTACATTATTCTTCTATATGCAAAGCCAAACTCCTGTAAATCTATGTGTATGTGACACATTACACTGTGGATTCAAAGCAGATGATTGTGTATAGTACTGACCATTAAGTCCTGTTTCAGGCTCAAACCAGATGCACAGTCGACAACAAAAATATACAGTAGATTTGACTCTGTAGCAGTAAAGATGAGTCCTATGACCCAGATGATTGGAGTTTATTTAGAGCTCTTGCACTGAAGGATCCAGCAAGAGAGGAGAAGAATGAACAAGCATGGCTCAGTCACCTCTCCTGCTGGATGAAGAGGGATGTGCATACTCTGGCAATTTCCTTCGTGGAGACCAGGGAAGCCACCACTCGTACTTCAAGGAGAAGGGTTGGGCTGCTTGAGAATACATGCACCTTACAGAAGTGAGGCTTCACCCAGTGGTGCAGCCGATTCCATGACGCATTCTCAGCACTTTGCTTTGTGCATGCAGTAGGCAGAGCAGCAAGCAAAAACTTTGAACCAACCCTGATGGCTGCCTAGACAGTGGCCCTTCCTGGTCAACCCTAGCCTCCCCCTGATGGGAAACACATGGGCTAATTCGCTTGGAGGAGGGCTGACTGCCATCAAATAGCAGGGGCTAAGTCAAGAAAAAAATGTAAACTAGGTAACCATAACATCAAACCATTACAACTAAGAAAGGTAAGGAATACATAATTCGTGAGGTTAACAAAATGAGGAAGGAATAGTTTATATATGCAGCATGCTTAGAAGATTCAGACTTGGCGTCAACTGAAAAGGTAATGGGTGGATGACATAGAGATGCCTACTGTTTATTTGTGAATAAATCCAGGTAGCTTGAAAAGTAGCAGGGGGCTCATTGGAAGTGTGAAGAGGTAGTTAAATATCTTCCAGTAAAAATAACAGAGTATGACTAGAGTTGTTAATACAGTAAAGAGGTGAAGAAATTTAAGAATCATTTAGAGTGTTTGAGGTTTTTATGTAAAAGAATATAGCCAGCATTGTTAAAGGCATTATCTGTATGTTTGAATTGCACAGAGTTTGCAAAACAATGACTTTCTGCTTTTTTGTTCAGATGTTTTATAAGGTTTTTCCTGAATTCAGGGAAATAGTTGACTCTCTATTGGTTTTATGTAAATAAGTATTTTCTCTTATAGTGAATCGGCTTAATAGGAATTAAAATAAATTTTGGGTTAGTAGCATGAATAAAAATGAGCTTAATAGAAAGTCTGATGTTTGTTGGATAGGAAGCCATTTGGCTGCTTTGAGGACTGAGCAGTGATGCCCAGCATTAGGTGTGAGAGAGATGTCTCAGCAGAGCTTGTTGGAGGTAGAGTGTACAGAGATGATTATCTTTTTATAGGCTGATGAAATGATAGTCCATACCCCATTTCCTCACCTTCTCCCTAACATACCACAACTGCTTCCTGTTTCCTACCTATAAAACTTTGCCAGTATCCTCATTTTCTCTTTGCTGAGGTGAATTACTCACTACTATATTAAAGGAAAACGGGCACTGGAAGCCATATGGTGCTCTGTTTCATCCTTAATTTACTTAGAGTAACTGTTTAAGCTTGCATATAGCCACTGGTCTTTCTGTCTGCAGATACCCATGTACGCCTGCCTAGTGATCCTGTGGATTGTTTTTGCTCCTGCTTTCCATCCACACGCACTACCCAGTGACTCCAGTCTACCCCAAGTTTGCCCCTTCAGTCCAGTCACTGGGACATGAACCAGGCCCTTTCATTCCCTAGACAGGGGAGAGAGTCCTTGGAGTTAAGAGTTGATTACTACAGAGCAGGCCTATCTGGAGATACATGAGTAAGATATCTCCCTTCATGTCTGCAGATGTAAATTTTGCAATTGTCTGCTAATGGTTAAGAGTTCAGTCACCTGTTCTACTGTCAAGATGAACTTTGCCGCAACTGCAACAGCAGTTGCGTTTCCCAACCAAAGAGCCAGCCATGGCCCTACAGTTTACAGGATAAACATGCTCATTCTCCCCTCCCCTCCTCCAGCTCTTTAGACATCCAAGCCTGTAATGGAACCTGGGTCAGCTGGCTTGTACTCAGGACTTTTTCCATGTATGTCAGTGGAGCTACTGAGGTTGTCCCTGTGTTAAGTACAAGCTGACACATACCCAGACCCTTATCCTTACTATCGAACACTAAGGATCATAAACCAAATGACAGACCTCAAAAACAAGTAGCACTTACGAGGATGCAAAAAAACACAGCAAAATAATAAATTGTGAAACCGCAGTAACTTTTTATTTAACAATCTGTCACAAAAACATAAGTACTTTCATTTTATATGTTTAAGACTTCATCAGACAAACAACAAAATCAATCCAGATTATTTAAAACCTAAGCAAATCACATGACATTTTCTGCCAAATAAATTAAGGTGACAGTATAATAAAAGCATTACATAAAACTATATACAATCAGATCATTTTCTGAATATCCTAATATATTATTAAATATATAAAAAACATATTTAAAACAAAAAAATATATAATTTATAATATGCTTTAAGTTTCAATAAATGTACAATACAGATCATACCAATAATACCAGGGAAACAACCTGCATTCAAACAGAGCTTCCAAGCAAGCTGCCTGTTTTCTAATTTAGGCTCCATGGACCATCCCTGATATTCGGGACTACTTGTTCAAGAATTAAAAATTTAAAATGATTTGGGTTTAATTTTATGTGCTTAGCAAGGGCATTGGTAATATTACCATTCTTGATATCCTGTAGATGTCCTTCTATTCTTATGTTGCAGTATTCCAACTGTTTGGGTTTTCCTCTCTTACTACCCGAACGTCCAGCTAGTATACGAAAGCTTTTGTAGTCTCTGCTAGGTACTTAGGATGTCTGATGTTGGCCTGGGAAGCGTGGACGTTTTCATATATCTTTCCTCAAAACTTCTCTGCTGTCAGTCGAATGTCGGCGTTCCTGTCTTCGCTTCGGATCTTCACTAAAGTTAAGTACCCCGTTTTGGATGTTTTTTTTTTTTAATTCCTTTTGTCACTGCATGCCTGTTAGGGTTACATGTCATCCAGAAAGGGAAAGTACAAGTGCGGTCCTCAGATCCCTCATAAGGACATCCACGAACTTTGCCTCTTCTGCCTACGGCCTACACACAACCATCTCTCTTGTGCGATCTGTCAGGCCTTCATGGCCAAAACCCTACAATGCCAGCTGCACAGTTTAAATATATACTTAGAAAATCAGCATCTAAAGCGCTTGGCACTAAGGATGGAAGGACCGCCAGGTCAGCCCATGGAGCCTTCTTAAAAGAGGGTCAAGGTTTCCAGGCCCGGAGTTGTTACTTCTGCCCCTCCTCCTTCCGATGTCCCTCCTGTGGTTAATGTTTACCTGTCGGAACGCATGGAGTCTGCCAATGTAGGTAGAGCGGGTACCTCATGGGATGCCACAAAACCTTGGGCAGAAGACATTTCTGGGAAGGGCTCGCAGACATCGCCTTGCGATGTAGAGGGGGAACCACAGGTTCCATCAGCTGCTGTGACAGGCCTTCCCTCTGGCTTTCAGCCTATGGAATCTAGACCTTATCCAGACTAGGCCTTCCTCAAGCCCTGCGCCTCCTAGACCTTCCCTTAACAAGAAAGCCAAGTCCAAACATCTCTCCTGTCCCCCTGAAACCCAACCAGATTGGCAGATTGTTTTCTCAGAGCCTTTTTAATGCTTTCATGGCTCTAAGGCCTGCCATGGTTGGATCCCCACAGGTCGGGCCTCCTCCTATTAGCCTCAAGCCTCAGGCTGAGGATGTTATCCATCTTGAAGCTGAGGATTCCTCAGACTCCTCTACTAAGGACTCCTCTTATTCTTCCCAGATGCCCTCTCTTCTTGGTTATGCCTCCCCAGAGGGTGAATCTGTTGAGGTTGACTCTCCAATTTAGGACCTCTCCTTTGGGGATACAATTACCAAAATGAGGGAATTTTTTTTAAGTGGGATTCCTCAGAGATGACTGAGGTGCAAAAAAAAAGATGATATGAGCTTCTGCAGATGGAGACCCCTGTTCCTTCTGCAATTCCTCCTGTATTACCAGCTTTCTTGGATGCCTTCAGTGCTGTCTGTCTTAACCTTGATTCCCAATCCCCTGCTCCCAGACCTGATAGGTTCTACAAAGTCCCTGAAGGGGCTAAATTTTTGGTTAAATACCCAGTAGCTGACCCTGCTACTGTCTCTGTCTCCGCAGATAACCCATCCAAATTACTGCCTTCTATAATTATCCCCACTGACAAGGACAGTAAGGCCATGGAGTGCCTTGGTAAGAAAGTTTACACTTCCTCTACTCTGGCATTCAGGGCAGTGAATTATCAGACACATATGTCTAAATATGCATTGTCTGTTTTGTCTCCGGTCACCAAACTCTTGGCTGACCTCCCAGACTCAGCTTCCAAGACACAAATGACCAACCTCATTAATCTCTTCTCTCAAGTCACCAGGAACTCTATACGTTGCAGCTATGATACTGCAGAAGCCTCTGTTAGATCAGCTGCCTCTACCTCAGTTCTAAGATATTATTCCTGATTAATGCTTCAGCCCTTACCCAGTGGTATTAGGGCAAAATTAATTAATGCACCCCTGGATAACTCATCGCTTTTTGAGTCTAAGGCAGCTGAGCTCTTCAAGGTCCATCAGTAGAAAGGAAAAGAGCTGCAAGACCTCAAGTATATTTTTGTCTCGCCCATTCCCAAATGTCATAGGAACTACCCATAAAAGACACTGTTCATAAGTAAGCACTCTTCTCCAACTCCCCTAGCTAGAGGCAGAAAAAGGCGCAATGAAACAATAGATTACCTCTGTCTACTCAAACACCTACTGAGAAAACTCCCTTTCAGGATAGGGCAGGTAGCTATACTTGCCTTCACTGCCTCATTCCCCTGTCCCCAAGACTCCCTCACTGTCCCTTTGGCAGTTCATCACATCAGACAGATGGGTTCTAGCCATCTTAGAAAAGGGCTAATTTATGCCCTGGATCCATCCCACCTCTCCCAGAGCGATCCCCCAGCCACCCAAAGACCAGCTACATCTTTTCCAACCAGTCATAAACAGCCTTCTTTCTCAAGGAACCATACCACTGGTTCTTCTAGAGGAACAAGGGAAGGGATTCTATTTAACACACTTTCTGGTGCCCAGGAAGGATGGACCTTGGAGGCCTACCCTGGATCTCCCACCTAAACCTATTCTTAAAGGTCCCCTCCTTTTGCATGTTGTCTCTTCAAACCTTCTTTCCCCTTCTGATAACTCAGGGGTTTCTAGCCACTTTGAACATAAAGGATGCTTACTTCCACATACCAATCAGGCCCATCTACAGGAAATTTCTGGGTTTTCCTGTTTGTTCCTCACACTTTCAGTTCTCAGCCTTGCTCTTTGGATTTTCTGCTGCTCCAAGGCTCTTCACCAAATGCCTGGGCCCAGTAGTGGCCTTCTGCAGAGTCCAAGGGATCCAAAATTTTCCATACCTGGACAAACTTCTGATTCAGGCAGAATGTCCCAGAACTCTACAGAGCAAACTCCTTCAAGTCATATCCCTACTACAGGCTCTAGGGTTGTACATAAACTTCCCCAAGTCCAAACTGAATCCCTCCCAGGACCAGGTCTTCCTGAGCTACAGGATAAGGACAGATGTCACGAGGGCTTTCCTTCCGTTTCAGAAAGTGGAGACCCTGGCTCAGCACTTGACAACTGTCCTCAAAGGCACTGCTTTGACACCCAGACAGTACCTCAGGCTTCGGGCTACATGGCCTCCACTATTTCCATGCTTCCTGTGGCAAGGCTGCACATTAGGAGATTGCAGTGGTACTTAATGTCTCTATGGACCCAACACTCTCACCTCTTGGACTTTGTCATCCCCTTCCTCCCATGTCTGAGGAAGGAGATTCTGTGGTGGTTGAACCAGGTCAGGCTCAACCTAGGGCTTCTACTGCAGCCCCTTTCCCCCTGTCCAGGAGAGGTACACAGATGCCTCAGATCTGGGCTGGGGCTACTATGGGCAACCTTGAAAGTACAGGGCACATAGTCCCATACCTTCAGGCAAGGAACACATCAACATCAGGGAAATGAGAGCTATCAAATTTGCCCTGACAGCCTTTCGTCAAGCTCTAAAACAGTGGCCTTGAAATTGTTCACAGACAATACTACAGTTCTTTGGTACGTGAACAAACAGGGAGGAACCAAATCCTATTTGCTTTGCAGACGTGCTCTCCAGGTGTGGGATCTAGCAACCCAGCACGGAATAACTCTGCAGGCAGTTTATATTCCTTCTGCCCAGATCATTCAGGCAGACACCTTGAGCAGGTCCATGTCACAATCCAGTGAGTGAATGCTTCACAGGGATGTGTTTCTGGACATTGTCCACAGGTGGGGTACACCTCATATAGATCTGTTTGCATCCCTCTCTGAACAGACAACTCCCATTATTTTGCACCAGGCTACCCAGTCCCTTAGCAATGGCAATGCATGCCTTCTCCCTCTCATGGAAGGGGATGTTTCTGTAAGCATTCCCCCCTTCCCACTTATTCAGAAAGTTCTGCTGAAGATCCAGCAGGACAGACCAAGATTCTTGCTGGTGACTCCCTTTTGGCCACTACAGCATTGGTTCCCCCTCCTTCTGCAGTTAGCCAGGGGCAGTCACCTCAAGTTACCTCACAAAGTGGACCTCTCACACAGGACAAGGGATCCCTGATCTAGCCCCACTTGGAATTTCTGAACTTAACCCTGTAAGTGATTAGAATTTCTGATCCCCTCGAGACAGCTTTACACTGAGGATGTACTTGCAGTCCTGCAGCAGGCCAGGTCGCCTAATACTAGGAGATCTTGTCTGTCAAAATGGAAGAGGTTCTCCATGTGGTGACAGCAAAGACAGTTAGACCCATTAAAAACAGAGGTCCCACTAGTGCTGTCCTACTTGTGTGAACTGCTCCAAGCAGGGTTGGCATATGCTTTGGTTAAGGTGCACCTTGCTGCAGTTTCTGCCTGCTTGCCTCTTGATCCTCATCCAGTATGATCTCCCTTCAAAGCCGTTCCTTAAGGGAGTACTACATCTCAGACCCCCCAGGAGGCATATCCCTCCTCTCTGGGATTTATTTATTTTATTTTATTTAACATTTGTTAACCAGGAATGTCTGACTTGGAACATGGCCAATTTTCAGCGGAGGCCTGGGGAAAAGCACTCCAGACGTATGCTTTGAAGGTGGGAGGAAACCGGAGCACCCAGAGGAAACCCACACGAATACAGGGAGGACATGCAGACTCCACACAGAAAGCACTCCAGCCGAGAATCGAACCGGTGAACCTCTTTCTGTGAGATGACAACACTACCGTTGTACCACTGCACCATCCAGTTGAATTATATCCTAGAGAAACTCGCTATGGCCCCCTTTGAACCAGCAGCTAAGGTTCTCTAAAACATTGTACCTGGAAAACTGTACTCCTGATGGCCCTCATCAGCCAGAAGAATGTCAGAACTTCAGGCCGTCATGGCAACACCACCTTTTCTCGTCTTCCACAAGGATAGAGTGACCCTGAGGGCCAATCCCTCCTTTATGCCCAAGGTGGTCAATGACGTATCCCTATGTCAGGGTATTCACCTACCCACCCTTTTTCCTAATCCCCAAAATGACAGTGAGAGTCTTACATTCCCATTGATGTTCGCAGACAACTTAGATTTTACCTGGACAAGACTAAGGCCTTTAGGAAATCAGACCAGCTTTTTGTCTCCTTCCGCCCCAGAGCCTTGGGAAAGGTGGTGACAAAGCAGACCATTTTGGTCTGGATCTCCAAGGCTATATCTTTTTACTAAACATTCCATGGGAAACAGCTCAATTCAAAAATTAAGGCCTACTCCACTAGAACCATGACTTCATCTAGAGCCTTTTTCAGAGGATTGGGCCCTGCTTCCATCTTTAAGGCAACTACCTGGTCATCTGTCCGCACCTTCACTAAACATTACAGGCTGGATAATATTTCCAGATCCAGAGCAGGATTTGCAAGAGCAATCCTGCATGGCTTTGTAGAGTGTAGCTCCATTCCACCTCCCACTTCTTCCCATTGAACTGTGGCACTCACTCACCCAACAGTTGGAATACTGCAACATGAGAATAGAAGGACATAGAATAGTTGTGTAAAATCTTACCATAACCATAGTTGTCCTCCTTTTCCATGTTGCACTATTCATTCTCTCCCTCCTTCCCCCTTCTGTCAATCTAAACTGTTCCTTCCTGAGTGGCATAGAGCCTGTACAGCTTCCTGACACTGGGTCAGACTGGGGTTTTGAGTTCTAAGGAAATTTACATGCATATGTCACTTTTATGGCCCACGCTTCCTAGGCCAACGTCAGACTACTCATGTACCTAGCAGTGACTACAAGCTTTTGTATATTGGCCGGAAGTTCGGGTAGCAAGAGAGGAACACTCAACAGTTGAAATACTGAAACATGGAAGAGAAGGACATTTATGGTTATGGTAGGATTTTACACAACTATTCTGTGTTTATGTACTCTCACTTTTAACTGTTGTTCTGTCTTACCTACGTAAAAACATAAACAGGATTGATAAGTTGCAATATAAACAACCCCCTTTTAACAACAATCAAACCTGGCCTGAATACCAGTGAAGATCCTGGTTACTGTAAAAACATCTCTTGGAAGGACAGAACTACAATAATTACCATTAAAACACTAAAACATCCCCTTCTTGCTCATACTATGTAAATCATATGTAGGAGATTCAAAAAAAAAATTTTAAACTTGTACCTTTTTTTATATACTGTAGTTGGTCTTACCCCTACTGCAGTGGTGGTGCCGCGGTAGCGTTGTCGCCTTACAGAAAGACGTTGTCCTGTTCGATTCTCAGCTAGAGCGTCTTCTGTGTGGAGACATGCGTGAATGGGCGTACCTTCGTTGAAGGTTGTGCATCAGGGCTGGCAACTCGGCACATAAAAATCTACTGTCAATCATTAGCGGACCGGAGTTCCGCTGTGGCGACCCCTAACCTGGGAAAAAGCCGAAAGACACAACAACAACAAGTTGGTCTTACCCCTAACTTAGTCTGTACTTCCAAATCATCCCCCAAGACACACAAGATCTTTTTTTAGAATTGATTTAATAAATACACTATCCAGAGAAAAGGTAGTAATAAAACTGCAGTCAAACTTAGAATTAGTGTTAACTACCATTTCTGTGTTTAATAATTCTGAACCCATACTAACCAAACTGTCATTGTTCTGAATCGGGGTGAAATGATGACTCTTTCTTTTTCGAATAACTTCATCCAGTATGTCATCAGTAAAGGATTTAGGGTATCCCCTACTCATAAACATTTTCATCCCTTGACATTCTTCAATAAATTCCTCAAAAACGCTGCCCAAACAAATTGGCCTTTAACGACCCCTTTCATTTGAAAAGTGGGGTGCGCACTAGAAAAATGTAAATAACAATTAGAATGGTTAGCTTTCCTGTATATCCTAGAAATAAAAAATCTTTTTCATAATCCTTAACTAGCATAACGTCCAGATAAGAAATTTGATCTTTCCCTGTTTCATAGGTAAAAGAAAGAAATTCCATTGTGCTATTGAGATACTCAATAAAAGATGGTATCTCCTCTGTACTATTTTTCCATACAATAAAGATATCATCAAGATATCTAGTGTATAGTGTATATGTGCCAACAATCTTCAAACACACTCCCAAGGTCATATCTTTTCACCCATTCAGTCATAACAGTATTAGCATACTTGATGAAAAAATTGGTTGTCAGAGGTAATATAGTTATTGTTGAGAACAAGAGACAACAAATCTGCATATAAATTAATTCCGTCATGGAATAACAAAGTTTTGGTTTGTAAGAAATCATTAAACCAATCTCATCCTATACTATGTTGTATACAGGCATATAAATCTTTGACATCAATAGTTTAAAAAGTAATACTTTCATCAAAAGGAAGTTTATTGCATTTATTAAGAAAATCCCAAGAATCCCTAGTTTCCTGCTAAGGTATGCAAATTTTTCTAATTCCTTCTTAAGGTGAAAGTCAAGGAACTTGGCTATTGGTGCAGTCATTGATACCCTGGCATCCACTATTAGTCTCATTGGTGGATCATTCAAACTCTTATCTATTTTAGGGAGACCAAATATAGCGGGAATGGTAGGTTTGCCAACGTACAAAAACATAAATTCTTCTATAGAAATATGTTGCTGCATAAGCATATCATATAAGATGGTCTTAATTCTATCATAAGGTATTTTCATAACTCTTTCTGAGTCCTGTGCATAAGAATCATCGAACAATATGCTCTGCATCTTTTGGTTATAAAGCTGTAGGTGCATTAAGACAACCCCACCCCCTTTATCGGTCCTCATAATATGAATATTACAAGATTTTAAATTCTGCAATAACTGTAATTCTTCTTCCGTAATGTTAGACCCAAGAGGAAACTTCCTAATATTCATTTTAAAAAAGGCTCTAATATCAAATTCACATAGTTTTTCAAACACATATACACTTGGGTGAAGAGGTGGGTTGTATGTACTAGGAACTTTTAAACCAAAATTGGATCCTTTGCCCAAATCAAAAGTCAAAGCAAAATTAAGCTGCCTTGTATACATTTTTAAGTCCATCAATGTTCCTGAGAAATTAGTTCATTTAGAGATAAAGCTAGACCCTTTTGATAGCAGGTCAGCATGCTTTTGTTCTGCCTCATATGCAGTAAAATTAAAAATCTTAGTCACCTGTTTTATTTAGAACAATGTCAACAGATGGTGAAGAAATAGAACAGTCCAAATCGTTCAGTGCCGCCACCGATTCCTCCATTGTCCTTTCTTCTTCCAGGAACCTGACCTTGCTTGCGGTGATTGCCATTGGTTCTCTTGTTTTAGTTGTTTGTCCCTTAACCATTCCTATCTCCGAGGGGGCGAACATTCTAAAGAGACGACATCATATTCATTATTCTTACCCAAATCGTGGTCATCAAATGAAGCAGAAGTATTAGCACCCACATATTGATGATCAAAATTTTGTTTCCTTTCCCAATGTTATGAATGGGAGGGGGGATATGCCTTATATTCCTCATAATCCTTTTTGTCCTGGTCAAATTTTATTAATTTCCTTTATTTGATTTGGGCCATTTCACCATCTATTCTATGAAGAATCGGAGACTGTTGTTGTTTAACCTGTGAATAGTGGGTATTCTCTGTAATACACTTATCTAATGAGCATACTTCATTAACCAAAGTATCAAGCAAAATATTGTTGTGCTTCACTAAAACTTCCATCAGCTTGCGCCCATGTTTATCAAAGAGCCACAGCCAATTCTAAGTGGAGATATGAATTAGGTATTAGACCCGTGGGATAGTTCCATGAATTAAGAACTTTTGGAACTCTGCTGGATTTAACACATTCGAGCAAGTAATTATTTTCCAATTGGAGCTTGCAAATTTTTAATTATTTATGCTCAAACTCATCCAGTTTCTCAGAAATAGAAAAATCTGTAGTTGTACTTGTATTAAATAGTGAACCAGGACCATTCATTAACCAATCCTTAAAGTTAGGGATTGGTAAATCAGAAGACTCAGAAACAGGCAGTGTAGATTTATCCAGCACAGCCACTGTCATATTAGTATTGGAGTTTATAACCTCCTTGGGTCTTGGTGGATGAAAAATTGGGTAGACCTCAGACATTTGTTTTCTCCGGACACCTTGATTGAGTTCCATGGTAGAAAGGAAATCAATTCTCTGTGATAGCTGCAGTACCAGTAACGCAAGATTTCCCACTGAATGCTGCAGCTCATCAAAAGCTGAATCAATGAAAAGAGGCCGTGAACCCTCTTGCACTCCCGTAGCCATACCACACAAAAAAAAAGCTTATTGAACACTAAGGATCATAAACCAAACAGAACTCTAAACCGGTAGCACTAACAAGGATGCAAAAAAACACAGCAAAATAATAAGTTGCAAAACCACAATAACTTTTTAACAATCCATCACAAAAAACGTAAACACTTTCATCTTAAATGTTAAGATTTCATCAAACAAAATCAATCCAGATTATTTAAAACCTAAGCAAATCACATGACGTTTTCCACCAAAAATGTAAGTAACAGTACAATAAAAGCATTACATAGAATTATAAATCAAATCATTTTCTGAATACGCTAATATGTTATTAAATATTTGAAAAAGATGTTTAAAACAAAAAAAAAACATATTTATAATGTGCTTTAAGTTTAAATAAAAGTACAATTAATGTTATACTATTAGTACCCAGGGAAACAACCTGCATTCAAACTAGCTGCCACACAGTCTCCCCCTTTTCTAATTTCAAGTCCCACGGACCATCCCCTGATATTCGGGACTACTTGTTCAACAATGAAAAATTAAAAAATAATGATTTGGATGTAATTTCACGTGCATAGCAAGGGCGTTGGTAATATTACCATTCTTGACAATCCCATAGGTGTTCATACACGGAAACAGTGGTTAATACTAATTTAAATTTTGTTTACAGTGTTATTACTACCTTTTCTCTGGATAGTGTATTTATCAAATCTATTCTAAATAAGAATTGGTGTGTCATGGGGGATGATTTGGAAGTACAGAGTAAGGTAGGATAAGACCAACTGTGGTGTATATAAAAAAGGTATGAGATTAAAGATGTTTTTTGAATCTCCTTCATATGATTTATCTAGTATGAGCAAGAAAGGGATGTTTCAGTGTTTTAAGTGTAATTATTATAGTTCTGTCCTTTCAGGAGATGTTTTTACTTTGAACAGGTCTTCATTAGTATTCAGGGCAAGTTTGATTGTTTTTTCAAAGGAGGTTGTTTATATTGCAACCTGTCAATACTGTTTATGTTTTTATGTAGAAAAGACAGAACGACAGTTAAAAGTGAGTGTATGAACAACTGCGGGATATCAAGAATGGTAATATTACTAATGCCCTTGCTAAACATGTGAAATTAAATTCAAATCATTATTTTAAATTTTTCATTGTTGAACAAGTAGACTCTAATATCAGGTATGGTCCATGGGGTTTGAAATTAGGAAAAAGGGAGCTTGGCTGGCAGCTCTGTTTGAATGCAGGTTGTTTCCCTGGTATTAATGGTATATCTATTGTACCTTTACTGAAACTTAAAACATATTACAAATTATATATTTTTTTTAAATACATTTTTCATATATTTAATATGTTAGGGTATTCAGAAAATGATTTGATTATAGTTTTATGTAATACTTTTATTGTACCGTCACTTTTAATTTTTTGGTGGGAAATGTCATGTGATTTGCTTAGGTTTTTAATAATCTGGATTGATTTTGTAGTTTGATGAAGTCTTAAACATATAAGATGAAAGTGCTTACGTTTTTGTGATGGATTGTGAAATCGCAGTAAGTTTTTATTTAACAATGTATTTTGTTGAGTTTTTTTGCATCCTCGTTAGTGCTACTGTTTTTGAGGTCTGTTATCCTAACTAGGTTTTCTGTTTCAAAGCTATCATAATATGTGTTGCAGAACATAAAAAACACTAAAAAAATCCCTAACCCTACCTTCACTTTTTCACACTATATTCAATAATGCTGTAGTGATGGCTTAAAACAGATCTATTCTAGATTCCCTGAAGGATCTGGTCTTGGCCCCCTTCTCTCTTCACTCTTTGTTAATGATTTAACATATGAGTTTAGGTATAAATATGTACACAGATTATCAGCTACTTCTCTAATTCAGCAAAAATGCTTCAGACCTCCAGCAAAAATTACAAACCACTTTCACTGGTCTGTGCAACTGGACATGCAGTGATAGAATCTTAGTTTATCCATTTAAGTTCATCGTTATGCTCTTTGCTACTTGCCAGAAAGCTGTGTGGTGTCCCCCTCCCACCTTAGTAATAATAGTTAACAATGGCAGTGCAGTTCCTGATGTTTCTGAGCAAAGGTGTCTTGGCCTAACTTTAGACCTTGCATTATCCTTTGCTTAGCATACAGTATTGTCAGCAAAGCACTTGCCTTCCTGAAATTGTGCTACAGGTTTTCCCATCTTGTCTCACCTTGTGACCTTTGTGCCCTAGCAAGAAATGTACATATTGCTAAAACTGAATACAGCCTGATTTTAAAAACATTTAATTATAGTTCCAATACACATAACATACAGACTGCTAAAAATAAAATATGCAGCTTTGCCTTATTGACATCTCTGTGACCTCTTGAAAGGTTTCAGTTGGCTACTGGGAAATAGAGCCACTAGTTCTCTGATATCTACAATTATCAAAAAGGACAGTGTCTTCCATTCCAAATTGCACATTAGACAAACTTGTTCTCTCAGGGACAGTCAGTCTTCAACAAGTCCTAACCCTTGTTGGATCCCACTTCAAAACCATCATATGAGGAAAGACATTTTCTAACCTGGGACCTGTTGAAGAGTCAAATACTATCAGAGATGGGAAAACAACAGACCTTGGACACAGTAAAGAGTAAATTTTAAAGGAACACCTTTCTAATGGAAATGTCTGTACATGCTTTCAGAATAATGGGTAGAAAACTTGATAGTTCATGCCACATTTAGTACTGGTTAAGCAAGTCACACTGTCTAGTTGCTTTTGCTTGTATGAACCTTAAATTGCTTATTAATTATTCTTTGATGTATTTATTGTATAGATTATGCATATTACAATACATGTGTCCTGTTTTAAATTCTGTTGTCCTGGAAGGCATGAGTCATGGCTGAAAATGGTCTGATGACCATCCCACTATATCTGGTTATCAAGTTTAAATAAATAACCCAAATACCCTACACTTTCTTGATGCGTCACCCTTAATTTAGTTCCACGGAAAACACAGATGAAATAAAAGCATTCCCCCAGGACCACATCACTTTTACAATGCAGTAAATCATCAGAACACAGCACCCATAACAGAGTATGACACCCTCTAGCCCGTAACCCAAAAAACAACTAAATGATTAGATGGTACTAGTAATTCTTCTCTCTCTCTTTTTCTGCCCATGTACAATCTACCTTTATCTGATTTTGTACTCTGGCTTATCTGAAACCCTTCATAACCTTAAATATACACACCTAATACAACAGCATGGCTAAGGAGTGTGACAGACTTCAGAAAAAAAAGGTTGCCCACAGAAATACAACTACAGGAAATCCCTAATCTCAAGTACTCTGTTAAAAGCAATAAAGACAGAACTCTATAAGGTAACAGAAATTGGTAAGGCGACTTCTTTGTAGCTTAAAAACTGACGTGTGAAACTACATCTAAATTTTTAGTTTATACTATTTCCAGAGAATAAAGAAAACTACTAGTAAAAGCCGAAAGACACAACAACAACTAGTAATGACATAATAGTAGGAATATTACACAAAATAGATTGTACTACAGTAGGGCTGAGAAAGACTTCATCGAGAAGACAGATTTGTCTTGAGATATGACAGCACCTGGACATTAACCTTGACCCATGCCAATGCCCTTTTACTCTCACATGCAACTTGTAAATTAAACAAGCACATAATCAGTTGCAACTATTACTACCCAGTTACAGTAGTTTACAACTGACTACTCAGAAGTGTGAAAATCATGAAAACATGAGCAAAAAACCTTTGACTTCATTTAGAGGCAAGTGTACAGTGTACAGTGACAGCTGATGTCCTCAAGCAGCAAATGATAAGGCTTCTCAAACCTTGAGTTTGCAGACTGAAAGAAGGATGCTGCTAAGGAATGAAAAGCAGGTAGTCACCATTCCTCGAAAGAAAGTCTGTACATCTGCTTTATCCCTCCATTTGTCGTGAGCCAGGTGGCAAGAAGTTTGCAGGAAAAACAAGGCAGAAGAACAAGACATCAGTCAGCACTGCCTGGACATCAAAGATGTGCCCAAAACCCCAACCACTATGGAGCAATGACTCCTACTGCCATCCAACAACCAGGTTAACCCTGTCATCATCCATCTGGTGATGACGCACTCACCTTACTGTCTATGATTATCATGTGCAGGCTTCAGAATAGATGTCTTCTGCCCTCTTTGGGTCCTGAGTGATTGGGCCTGCTATTAGCCATCAGTATCTGCATAAAGTGTGAGGAACTCCCCCCATGATTTCTTCTCTGTCATCCACATCCTTTAAGATGGATTTGTCCTGCACACTATGTATTCTTTTATATTAGTTTCCACAGCTGTTGTTTCCCAGAATTTACTGCCCGTCCACTCTCCACCATCTCCATGCTTATATATGTCTAGGGCAGGCAGTAGGCTGTCCTTGGGATGGCAATGCTTAGATATCAATTTGCTCCTGGACAGCCAATCTGGTACCGTCTAGATGTTCAGTAAACATCTATATAAACACAGATGGCCACTGTCAGAGTTGCACCAATGCACACTTCCTGTGTACGCATTTTTGAAACAACTGGATGCTGCAAACAAATTTGGGCAGAAAAATCTTGATCCTTGCATACCCAAGTCCCTGCCAGTTGTAGCCTCTTTCTTAGAGCCACTTGCTTAGTAGGTATACCTTTGGCCAAGTAGTGATGAGATTTCACAGCTAGGTGCTTTGATTTCTGAATATCAGTAGAAGTTTTCACTGCACAGTGCACCTAATCATTTTGCACATCAAGTTCCTTCTTACTGCCCAGCAACTGCTTTCATTTAAGTGTTCATAAATTGAACTGGGTCAGAGAGCCAGCTTCATTGACTTAAATAGTTAAAGCCATGACTATAACTCAAGTCACTTGAGTCTGATCAGCAACACTGATGCCTGTTGGAGATGAAATGCGGGTGGAGAGGAAAGAGATGGGGCCTGGTCATCTGTTTTCGGGGGAGAGATGGCTGCAAGTAACAGGGCACAGTGTCTACTGTAGAACCACTGGTGTAAACCAGGATCATACAGGTGTGCTGCCTGTAAGGGGGCAGGGTATTGATAGTGTCACATGCTGAGTTGGGAACAATACAACTGCAAGCCAAGTGTATGGTTCCCTCAGACACATGCGAGCACACACAGGAATAGTAAGCCATATACCAAAAATCCAATCTCATACCACACAGATTACAACTCTCACACTCGGTCCACCTGACTTGTGCCCCAGAAAAAGAGTGGGCTATAGGGCTCTCACTCTAGAGAATAAAAGACTTAAATTTGGGTAAATCAGGAGGGACAAGCTAGATGATCAAGAGGTATGGGTAGGGCCAAAAAGAGATAAAAAGCAGAACTGGGTTAGGGTCTGCCCGATCCATCTCTTAGTGTAGTGATACTGAAATTATCCCACCTGATCCTGTTTTCAAGATCTTCTGTACGTTGGCTCCTCCTTGCTTCGGGGGGGGGGGGTCATTCGCTCATGGGAAATGGGAGTTCTACATGTACCATTTGGAGCTATGGGCAGTCCTCTGAGCCCTGTAGGTCTTGAAGGGAACACTACTTCCAAGGACCCTCCTTATTCAGGTAATAACCAGTCCATCATGTTGCATCTGTGCAAGCAAAACTGTCCTGCAGTCATATCCCCTGTGCAGAGAGGCAACATGTGTTTGGCAGTGGGCTATAGACAGGGACATTACTTTCTCAGCAATTTAAATCCATATTGAGGTGAATGTACTAGGGGAACACTGGCATTTAGTGCAGAGAACTAAAGTTTTGAGCCGTTAATGAGATGTTTCCTGTGCCCAAGGTACAGGGTTTCATTCTTTCCACCTTTGTCTATTGGATGACTCTGAGCAAGTCACTCAATAAGACAGTGCTCAAGTACTCAGTTAAAAGCAATAAAGACAGAACTCTGTAAGGTAACAGAAATTGTTAAGGTGTCTTCTTTGTAGCTTAAAAACTGACGTGTGAAACTACATCTAAATTTTTAGTTTTATTGACCCTAGAAAGAAAGAATTGTGTCTAGTGGGTTTAACTGCTTAACAAATGGTAAAAAAAAAAGTTTTAAACTGTTCCACCAGTACTTTTCCAGAGTTAGATTCAGAAGCTGTGTCTTGATAGGTCTTCAAGAACTGGACTGACTAGACATCAGTTTTGTCAGTCAGTTGAGTGCTGCCCTCCCCCATTTCTGCTGTCTATAGTAGGCATGGGAAGGACTTGGAGGAAGATGCATTCTTCTTCACATGATATGTGAGATACATGTGCATCTTTGTGCCATTCTCACATATTTCACTCCTCATCAAAGTTCATGGAAGAAAGATGAATTTTAATGTTTGTTGCTCAGTGATGGCTGATAAAAAGTAATATTTTAGGCTGTCGTGTCTTGGGCAGTAAACTTCTTTTCCCTGTCAGTGTCATATCCCAAGGTTGAGCAGCAGCAGGCTCCATCCCAGAACATGGAGCTGACATAGACTGTCTGATCCTGCCAAATCGTCAAGCGGTGGCATCTGAAGTGATTGAGGCTATCAGGAAGCCTTTCACTCAACAGAGACATGGTTTTAAAGTGGAAGAATCTGTTTGGACATTTCAGTATGCAGTGCCACCTCACTTGGTCAGCATATGGGGCAGGCTGATCTTCCTAGGACATCTCTAATTTTAGCCATAGTTATTACACCTCAGTGATGGTAATTTTAGTCACAAAGCAGCCTGTTTCCAAATAGTCTGACTACAGCATTATCTTTTGCCATCAGGAAACCCCCCCCCCCACCCATTGAAAAGTAGTGTGGTTGAAGGCTGCTTCATTAAAGGAGTATTTGCTTTCAAAATATTTCCATTACATACATCTGGGCTGTAAGCACTTGACATCTGATTCACACTTTCATCAAGAATAGGTGTTTTAACTATGGATCTAGAAGTCAGGCTTTCTTTGTGTAGCCCTATACTTCAGGTCTCAGGCTGTTAATTTTCTGTCCTTGTAACAGTTCTCTGTTGCTTTGTACCATGTTGAGATTTCCTGCTTGGAATTTACTCCGGTTGTAGGGCCCACCAAGTTTCCGCTTATAAGTTTATCTGAGGTTTTCTGTGATGAACCCCAGATAACCCCCTACCATCATCTTCTGTTTGGAAGGCCTTGCTAATTAGCAGATGCTATTGGAGTTCTCTTTATGTTGAGCAAGAATGTACTTGAAAGGGTATATCAAATATTTTTTCTTGACTTGCAAGATGTATGCTTACTGAATGTCTAGGAGCAAACCAATGTGCTTATAATCCAGGCATGGTCCATCTATTGGCATATAGCATCATCCAGGATCTCAGAAAAAAATTAAATTGTGATTATTTTGAAGGATCTTCCTAACTGTAAGATCCAGAGAGGAGATTTTATTTGCAGATCAACTAGGATAGCAAGAATGTATATATTTCTGCTTATTTCAGTTTAAGAGGACTGCCATGCAGTGGGTCCATTAATTCATTCCTCCAGCCTTGTCTGAGATGCCTCAGCTGCTGTGTCATAGTGAGAGATCCCCCTGTAAATAAATGCATTTTAATTATATCACTTTTCCTGTGTCGTCTTACACTTATAACTCCCTTTTCAATTGAAGATCAAGAGCTAGAGATATCCCTTGGTAACAGTGCTTTAATCTACAGTAGTCAATAGAGGTGTGCTTTCCTGTTGCAGAAGAATTTAAGAAAGACCATGGAAATAAGCACACACAGGATGTACCCAAGTGTTCTATCCACTTCTTAGGGTCTGTTGAAGCTCAGCCAGTGTCTCAGCTAGTAATGGCACATCCATTGTGTTTTGTACCATTCCCATGGACAGGTATTAAAAGCAGTTGTGCCTTGCTTTTGTATGCATACCTGGCTTGCGCAGAGAGTCAGTACAGTGTCCAAGACCACTGGACTACCACCTTTGTGTATAGTTGCCCCCACCCATGTCCATCACTATCTGTTTTGGTTCCTGCACAAAATCTCCAAAGTACTGCTCACGCCAGTTTTAGTTTCCTGCCAGTATTAACAGAAAATATATTGGGCACAGATGGGGAAATGTGAGAGTGGAAAGAAATTCTAGTGTTGGGCCAGGATATTCATACAGAGAGCTCAGTTACATAAATGCAATTTATACACTGTATTTAGTACACTGCCATTTATTGCCAAATCCGTGGACATAGATTATATCAATGAGTGATATACAGTGAATGAAGAACATGTCCACATAGTACACAGTGGTGTATTTATGCACCAGTACCCTAGATGGTTTGTACATTCCTAGACTTGGAGAAGGCATATGACAATGTCCCAAGATAGCTGATTTGGACAGTCTTGATAGAATTGGCGTAGGCTGTGTACAGTGACCAGTGACTCAAGTAAGAACAGTATGTGGACTGACACAGGAGTTCCCAGTAAGAGTAGGTGGGTATCAGGGTTCAGCTCTGAGCCCACTGCTTGTTCATACTGGTTATAGCCTACATTAGAAAATGAGTCCGGGGGCAGGTCAACAAAGTTGCTGTACGCAGACGATGTGGCAGACTGAGCAAGAACTTCAGCAAAGGATAGAGGAATTGAATGCAAAACTGAAGGCACATGGGTTGAAACTGAATAAAGATAAGACAGTTGTAATGGAAGCAAATAGGGAAATTAGAAGAAGCTGAGAATTGAGACAGAAGGAAAAGTGGAACAAGTTAACAGCTTCAAATATTTAGGTGGGGTAGTTGAGGAGAAGGGAAGTCTGAATGAATAGGTCAAAGCTAGAATCAGAGGGGCTGCAGTCAGCTGCACAGAATGTCAGGGGTAGTAAGCTGAAAAGTAAGGTGTACAAAACAGTGGTGCAACCAATACTACTGCATGGTACAAACACCTGGACTGTAAAGGCAGAGCAGTTGAGGAAGCTAGAGGTGATGGAAATGAAGTGCCTGAGAAGGGTGGTAGGATGCACTCTGTGGGACAGACAAAGAAATGAGGTAATCAGAGCAGAAGCCAGAGTTCCTCCAATAGCAGACAAGGTCAGAGGGAACAGATTACAGTGGATTGGGCACATGTGCAGAAAAGCAGAAGACAGTCTGGTGAAAATGATTTGAGACAAACAGGAAGAAGGCAAGTGGAAACTTGGGTGTCCAACAAAGAGGTGGATGAATTGCGTGAGAGAAGACCTGTGACAGTTAGGCATGAGTGTTGAAGAAGGTGGGAGAGTGGCATTGAATCGAGATATCTCACAACAATTGATACAACACTCTGACCCCATGTAGAAAGTGGAGAAAAAAGGGAGTTGGGGTTAATGATGAGGATAATGTAGACACACTAGATGGTGTTGTGTTGTGGGGCGTTACACTGTGTGGCATGACAACAGTATATAGCAAGAACTGGAACAGCAGCTTCTAATTTATAGTATGCTGTAGTAAGTAGCCATTTCATTCATTAGCCATGATGGTGGGCTACAATGATTACCATATCATGATAATGGAGTATAATGTGGTGTGGGAGCTGCTTTTGGTCGAAGCTTTATGTTGACACTTTGTTGGGGGGTGGAAAGAGGTGTATTTAGGTAACATGATTACCTGACCCATAAGTAAATCTGTTGCTAGTACATTTTTCCTTCCATTGAAAGGAGGTTTTTCTTTTGTTTGCCTGTGTTTCTAATGTTGAGATAATCTGCTCAGCTCAGTATACAGAGTGTACTTATCAGTAAGGAAAGAGGACTGCTGTGCTGACAAGAGCTGCTCTGTATGCAGTTGGAGTCCTGTAAGTTTCCCCACTGGGACCAGCCCATAACCAGATGGTAATTTTTGTTAATCACATACAGTTAGAAGAGGTTGGTGTAATTTGCATGAGCACTCCTTGCAGAGTATTTTGGTTGCACAGGGGCAAGACTGCATACAGGATCTTTACCCCATTGTGCATCATTTTCCGTGAATCACTTAAGGTTTTGGTACACCATTCTGTGGTGACCATCAGCCCTCTCATACCCTGGCTGGCTCATTTGTCCCTTATGGGCTAGAGTCAACAGCAGCAAGAGCCATCATACAGACAACCATTAGGGTTTTGTGGACATGTAGATGAGCCTCTAACCTTAAATGTTGAAGCTATACCAATAACAGTAACGTTTGTACACTTCTATGTGAAAGCAAACCTGATTCTGAAAGCATTTTCATAATGGAAGCATTTTATATTATTACATATTTTCTTTTTTACAGATCATAAAGAATCTGTTGTTTGTGGCTAAGGTCATTTATCTTCTGGTTCCTGGAGCTGAAAGCAGCAAGACAGATGGTAAAGGAGATGAAGAGAATGAAGAAGAAATAATCAGTGAACAGCTTAATGAATCAGACGGCAAAGGTGAAAGTGAGGTAGCAGAGGAAGAAGAAGATGGAGACAAATCCCCTACACTGATGTGGATCTTTAAGAAACTTTCTATACTGGCCAGAAGGGAAGCAGCTCGTACACCTAAGAATCCTTTGAAGGTACTCTTTTCTTGTCACATCTCCATGTAATCTTTTTCACCCCATAGTAAACTGTTTATCAACTTTGGTTCTAAAAGAAAGGCAGTTCTTAAAAAAATTAAATGTGGTTTATTTTTTTTTCTCTTTTTGCTTTATTAGCGATCGTGTATTTTTAAGTTTCTTGGAGCTATTGCTGTTGATCTCGGAAAGGACAGAGTGAAACCTTATCTTTCTACAATCATTTCTCCATTGCATAGAGAGTTGAACAGTACATATGCTGAACAAGGTAGTAATTGCAGTTTTCTTGTGTTTTGTTGATACTGAGCATAGTCACTGAATGTAGTCAGCTAGCTGGATTTGTTGTTGGGGGTTGGTGGTTTGCACCTACAAGTAGGGGAGTATATGTTAGGGGAATTTTTTTTTTTTTTTTTTTTTGGTGTTTACTGAACAGTTATTGAGTAGATCATGACAAACAGACATTGTGTCTTTTACTGAGAGCCACATTAAGTTCCAAAAGCATCTTTTACTATGTGGTCAGAAAAAAAATGAATTTGATTGAATGGCAGCTGACATTTTTGATGTTTTTCATGCTCTGTCAGGAACTTTTCTTTAGTTTTTGCCAGCTTCATTGGGATAAAGCTGTGACTATGACTCAGGTCACCTGGGTTCATTAACAACCTGGGTGACCACTGATACTAGAGTTGGAAGAACAGCTTGCCTTATCGAGGAAGGACAGAGGAAGAACAGGCCATGGATTGCAATGCTTCCTTCCAGAAAAGGGCTGAGCTAATCAAAGGAAGGACACTGAGCAAACTCGGATCTATAATATATAACGTTAAGTATCCCATTTTTTTTGTTTATTTAAGTTATTTATAGTACTTTGTCTACTGCATACTTTTCTAGCTAGTTTCACTGTGTGTGAGGTATTAACTGGAAATTGTCCACTTTTATTAAGCATATGTTTGAGTTGTTTGATTCTGATAACTTGTTTGCAGTTAAAAGCCTTCTCTAGAGGCTCCTTTATCTGTTTAAAACTTTCATTTAAAGGCTCACTGCTGCTTTTCTGCTGTGAGAAACATTTCTGCAGTTTGTTTGCCACCTTCCCTTCCTATTTGTATGCTGTTCTTATAGTTGGCGGCTTTGCAGTTGCCCGCCCCTACTGTAAATTTGATCTGGAACGCTCCTCCCAGTCTAGTGTTATTACCTCATTCTACCTAATACAGGGAGAACATTTGAGAAGGCCAACCCAGTTAGCTTCTGCTCCTCTTTTCTCTCTTTTTACTTAATTTTTTTTCTAAGCTTGTTTCCTGCCTTTCCTGTGGGTAGTCTACTCTGTATACAGATTTGCTGTGTCCAGGACTGTTTGTGGGCTTCTGAGCCCCCAAGCCTTTTTGTGTTGGAGGGAAGCCTTCTAGCTTAATTTTGTTTCTTTGAACTAGCCAGTTTTTTAGTTTCAGAACTCGTCTGTTTCTTTGAGCTCAGCACTTGTTCAGAACTCGTCGTAAGCACTAAATAAGCTACAAATTACTACAGCACTCAACTTTCCTCTCTTGTCTAGAGGAAAACAGTTTCTAGAACTTAACAAATAAGCTATACAAACAAAAGGCCGCAAAACAGATGAACCAGAATAGCTTCAGTGGTGAAAAAACGATCCCTAGCCGTATAATATGTAACAAAGCAATTTATTAACAATACACAGAGGAAAAAATAAAACAAATAATATTAATCCAAATGAGTCAAATCCAAGCGCTTTCGTCTCATGTGTAGGAGACTTTTTCAAGAACAGAGCATGCCCAACAACTGAAAAACTTTAGTACCATCATTAATTAAGTTTCAAAAACAAAAGCACCAATCATTTTCTGTTTTCACTAATTGAATCCTTTGGTGTAGGCTGTGATAGTTAAAGGTATAGCACAATGAAATGTGCAATAAAATGTGCAGTTTTACCATGATTCAAACCAACACAAATAGTAAAAAATGTGTGCGCGCGTATACCATTTGTGCATTACAATCAGTTGCCATGAAATTAGAATGTAAAAATATATATTAAAAAGTATATAACTAATATACTTGTGTTAGGTTTTACAAGTGTATATACATACGCACATGCTTGTGTAACCTGTTCACGAAAATTTATGAATGTATAAATGAATAATGTCTGTATGAGTAACAGCTAAAATATGTGTGCATATATATAACTTGTATACACAATACAATTCATTTTGGAGGGTCAGAATGCACATAATTAATAAAATTAATAAATGTTCATTGCCAGCATTAAGTAAATATGTTGGTATCATAAAATTTTTTTTAGGTTTAATAAATAAATGATAAATGTGTTTATAATAAATAGATACATAAGCATATTAGGTTAAAAACTTAAAAATTGTTGGATAACCACCTGTGTTAAATACAATGTATAACAAATTCACCTATCTAGGCTCTTTAACTTCAAAAAACAAGTAATTGAAATAGAATCATTCAGGCCTTCATTCATTTCCAAATGTAATGGCCATGGTCTACCCCTTGGGTTCACTTCCATAGCTTCTATGATAGTAAATGTAAACCCATGATCTGGCCATTCATTACAATGCCTTGCCAAGGGGTTTATATCCTTTTTTATTTTAATGTCCCTCAAATGCTCGTAAATACATGTCTTTAACTTTCTTTCCATTTTCCCACTATAAAAACCGGTGCATTTGCAACAGAAAGCACAATAAATTACTCTTTTAGTGTTACAACATTTTTTCTTCTGGGTACCTCTAATGCCATTAATGTTAAATTTCATGCCTTCCATTACATAGTGGCAATACTTACAAGATCCACATTTTCTCATGCCCCCAGTACTATAAACTTGGGTGTTGTTTTCAAGTATGTTTTGAGGGACTGACCCTTTCTGTACGCTGCAACAGATCTTTCTCCTATACATTGTAGCATCACCATATTGGCATAAAGGCCACCACAAGGGGACATTAACCTAAAAAAGTATGTGGCTGAAGAGACTAATATATGTAGGGACACATGGGATGGCTTCTTTGTAACCATTGATGTAAAGGACCTTTATACTTCAATGCCTCATGATACAGGGGTAGAATGGGTATGTGACTATTTACTTGAAAAAGGGATACCCCAACCCAGGAATAATGTGTTCGAACAACTGTTTGATCTTGTTTTAAAAATAATTGTATATTTTTTAACAAAGAATTTTTTATACAAATGGTTGGTGTTGCTATGGGTTCCCCTTGTGGTGGCCTTTATGTCAATATGGTGATGCTACAATGGGAAAAGAAAGTTGTTTTTGAATTACATTTATTTAAATATTGTAGAATGTATGTCAGAATCGGATGATATTTTCATCTTTTGGGTTGGTCCAAGGGACCTTATTGATGAATTTTTAAATTACATCAACAATTCAACACCGTTTCTCAAATTCACCCACAACATTGGTGAAGAGGAAATTTCATACTTGGATATTAAACTAATAAAAGATAGACAGGTAAATTTGTATCAGAAATATATCGGAAGGAATCTTATTCTAATAGTTTTTTATACTTTGATAGTGCACACCCTTACAAACAAAAAAGAGCGGTAGTGAAGGGCCAATTTGTAAGAGTGGCCTGTATGATATCTTGCTTTGACACTTTTATGAATGAATGTGATTTACTAAAAGAAATGTTTATAAAAAGAGAATATCCAAGAGATTTAGTAAATAATGTAATGTCAGAGGTTGTCAACAAAAGAGAGAGAAGCTTTTTTCAAGCTATTCTAATGGTTGATGGCATACAACATAACATAACACCAAGTGAAGTAGATGGACAAAGGGTTTTTGATGATAATTCACAGAACGGTATGAGTCTTGAAAATCCAATATTATCAGAAACATAGGTTCATAGGTTCATACTAGGCTATCTGCCCGAGGGCATTTACAAGCCTAGCCCATAGTTTTGTGGCTTACGCCACCCCTTTAGTTTGGAGAAACTATGCCCATTATTTTGCTGTGCCTCTGTCGAGCAGTGACACTGAGGTAACCCCTGGGGTGTATCTGCGATCTCCCATCCATTGGTCAAGATTCCTCTTGAACAAGGCCAGCGAGGTGCTCTGCCTCACATATACCGGGATTTTGTTCCACAGCATAGGGAGTCTTTGGGTGATGAATCTATCCCTCCAGCACGTCCTATTAATAACCGTGTCGAGGTTTAAGTCTCCCGCCCTTGTGGCTCTGAGGGATCTAGATTTTTTGAGATGAAGCATGTTCATCAAATCTGGGTTTGACATGGCCTTGTATGTCAGGCACAGGTCACCTCTGAGCAAGCGGTAAGCAACTGAATAGAGCTGGAGTTCTTTCAGTCGGGCAGCATAAGACAGATTTTTGAGACCCTTTATCCTTTTGGTGAGGAACTTTTGTGGCCTCTCCAGCTGCTGCAAGTGTCGGGTCAGATGCATTCTGAACGGGGCATTGTACTCAATCATTGGTCTGATGAGTGATGAGTATAGGGAGACTATGACCTCCCTTGATCTAGATGTGAATCCCTTCATGATAAGGTGGGCAATGTAGAAGGTCTTCCTAACTACTTTAGCAATATGAGTGTCGAATGAAAGGCTACTGTCAACCTGGGTCCCCAGGTCCCTGATAACTTCCTCTGTGATCAGTGGATTGCCACCTATATGGTAGCTAGGGGTAACCTTGTTTTTCCCGAAGGGTATGACTATGCATTTCTTGGCATTTAACTTTAGGCCATGGCTCTGGCACCAGTTATCCATTTCTGAGAGACCCTTCTGAAGGATAATCTGTGTCAGATGTGTTTTCGACTACTGCGCCCAGTTTGCAGTCATCTGCAAACTTTGTCAGCCATAACCCTCCTGTGTTTGCTTGTACTTCAGAAAAGTAGATGCCAAATAAGAGTGGGCCCAGGACTGAGCCCTGTGGGACACCACTTGTGACAGGCTTTGAGTCTGACACGACGCCAGCAACTCTGACCCTGTGGGTTCTGTCACTCAGCCAGTTTGCAACCCATCTTGTAATGTATGGGTTTACATTTAAGTTGATGAGTTTTTCAATGATACCCGAGTGGGGTATTGTATCGAAAGCCTTCGCCAGGTCTAGGTAGGCTTTATGGACTACCTTCCCCTCGTCAATGGCCTTGGTGACTGTTTCGAAAAAGTCAACCAAGTTTAAAAGGCATGATCTGCCTTTGACAAAGCCAAACTGGGTTGGATCCAAAGTCTGCAAATTCCCTATGTCTTTATTTATGAGATCCATTATGATCCTCTCCATGGCTTTGCAGATAAGGCTTGTCAAGCTAATGGGACGGTAATTTCCAGGGTCGGTGGAGGCACCGCCTTTGTGAAGTGGGACCACAGTCGCTGTGCGCCACTCCCTGGGTACGTATCCGGAGGTGAGACTAAGATTAAACAGCTGTCCTAACTGTGGGTTTAATTCCTCGTTGAGTTAAGTGGAGCACACAGCCGGGGACACCATCAGGTCCCATGGATGCTGTGTTCTTTGCTTTGGAGAGAGCAGTTCTCACCTGGGCGTTAGAGATGTTTGGGGGGCTACAATCATTTGGTATAGATATCTCTCCTTTTGGGGGGGGGAGTTTGCACTGAACCTGTCAGCCAGTATGTTGGCAATGTCTGTAGGATCAGTAATCTTCACATCATTTTGAACTAATTCTGAGCATATCTGGGAGTTTCCTCCTAGGTTTCTGACATAGCTAAAGAATGCCTTGTGGTTGTCTTTAGAGTCCTTAGCTATTTTTCTCTCAAAATTAGCTTTGGATGATTTTATGAGAGCTCTTAGCTTTTTGCTTATAGTGATCAGCGGTGTCTTACCTTTTAAGGATTTTGCTCTATCTTGTAGTAGCTTTCTCCAACAAACTATTGTTGTGCTTTTATTACCACATATAATCTTGAGAGTCATGACATACTAAGAATTTTAGGGGAAAACTGGATTATTTTAACCTCATGTAATGAAATTAGACAATGTATAGGAGAAAGACCTGTTACAGTGTACAGAAAGGGTCAGTCCCTCAAAAACATACTTGAAAACAACACCCAAGTTTATAGTATTGGGGGCATGAGAAAATGTGGATCTTGTAAGTATTGCCAATATATAATGGAAGGCATGAAATTTAACATAATGGCATTAGAGTTACCCAGAAGAAAAAATGTTGTTGTAACACTGAAAGAGTCGTTTATTGTGCTTTCTGTTGCAAATGCACCTGTTTTTATATTGGGAAAACGGAAAGAAAGTTAAAGACACGTATTTACGAGCATTTGAGGGACATTAAATTAAAAAAGGATATAAACGCCTTGGAAAGGCATTGTAATGAATGGCTGGATCATGGGTTTAAATTTACTATCATAGAAGCTATGGAAGTGAACCCAAGGGGTGGACCATGGCCATTACATTTGGAAATGAATGAAGCTTTATAGCAATTAAGAACGAATGCTACTCAATGGCCAGGCCTGAATGATTCTATTTCATTTACTTGTTTTTTGAAGTTAAAGAGCCTAGATAGGTGAATTTGTTATACATTGTATTTTAACATAGGTGGTTATCCAACAATTTTTAAGTTTTTAACCAAATATGCTTATGTATCTATTTATTAATTTATTATAAACACATTTATCATTTATTTATTAAACCTAAAAAAAATTTTTGTGATACCAACATATTTATTTAATGTTGGCAATGAACTTTTATTAATTTTATTAATTATGTGCATTCTGACCCTCCAAAATGAATTTTATTGTGTATACAAGTTATATATATGCACACATATTTTAGCTTTTACTCCTACAGACATTATTCATTTATACATTCATACATTTTCGTGAATAGGTTACACAAGCATGTGCGTATGTATATGCACTTGTAAAACCTAACACAAGTATATTAGTTATATACTTTTTAATATATATGTTTACTTTCTCATTTCATGACAACTGATTGTAATGCACAAATGGTATACACACACACACACACACACACACACACACACACACACACATTTTTTTACTATTTGTGTTGGTTTGACTCATGGTAAAACTGCATATTTTATTGCACATTTCATTGTGTTATACCTTTAGCTATCATACCCTACACCAAAGGATTCAATTAGTGAAAACATAAAATGATTGGTGCTTTTGTTTTTGAAACTTAATTAATGATGGTACAAAAGTTTTTCAGTTGTTGGGCATGCTCTGTTCTTGAAAAAGTCTCCTACACAGGAGATGAAAGCACTTGGATTTGACTAATTTGGATTAATATTATTTATTTATTTATTTTATTATTTCCTCTGTGTGTTGTTAATAAATTGCTTTGTTACATATTATACGCCTAGTGGATAATTTTTTCACCACTGAAGCCATTCTGGTTCACTTAAACAAATAAGCACCTATCCAGGTATGTCTAAGGGTCAGCTCCCGGTGTTTTCTCCTGTCTACCTGATGAATCTGGGCATCTTGGGGCAATGCAGCAGTTGCCTCATGTACACAGACAACCCTGTCCTACCACCCAACACTACAACCTGTGAGAGATGCACTTATATAGCCAAACTGTAAGCAAAGCTCTCTTCACCCAAGACTGGACTAGACAGTCAAGAGGAGAAGGTAAACACTTGCACCACACCACACTCATCACATAATCCCTCAAAACCTACACCACCAAAACACACACATAGAAACACAAAACACACACCTACATTTGCGGAGGCTCTCAGTAAAAACATGCCCAAGCAACAGGGACCTCCATAGCAGAAACCCAAGCAACTTCCACCCCCCCCCCCCCAACACAACCCAAATAACACATAGCCCACAAACTCAGTGTGCCATTCAACCACAGCCCATAAGGCATAACAACGTACCCAACACTCTAGTCATAGGTGACTCTATAGTCAGGCACACTGATGTTCCACTCACCAGGCTAAATAAGGAGAAAGTTACTGTCAGCTGCCTGTCGGGTACAAATATGACTCTGTCATTGTCCATGTTGGTGTGAATGACCTGAGACGTACCTCCCTGGCCTACATGAAAAGGGACATGGAGGAGCTGTCCAATCTTGTAGCCCAGGCAGGTATGACTCTAGCCCTGAGTAGCATCCTGCCATCACCCAGAATGATACCACAGTACAAGGACAAAATGATTGACTTCAACAATTGGCTAAGCTTCTGGTGCCATTCTAAGGGGATCTAGTATCTGTCTGCCTGGGATGACATGATCAACAGACCAAGATGCTTTGCCAGAGATGGCCTGCACCTGTCGCCCCTGGGATTCCGGATACTGGCTAAGGCTCTATCCACCCCTATAGTGCCTTTTTTAGGCAAGGTTCAAATGACAAATTCACCACCTTAGTAGGTACAAGCAAGCAGAATCTGAGGGTATTGCTACTCAATGCTAGAAGTCTAAACCTCAAAATGCACTCATTGGAGGCACTCCTTAAAGTGGAGAACATCGACATCTCTGCAGTGACAGAGACCTGGTTCAAGGCTCCAGACATTACCCCTGCATTACCAGGCTATAGTTCATACCACACCTTTCAGCCACCTAACCTGAACTGAAACACTAAAGGCGGAGGCATGTCCATATTCATTAAGGATACCCACACCTCCAGGCTAGTTGCTCAGCATAATGCATTCAAGATTATCTAACTGCAACTAACTCTGGGCAAGACCGCAATCCAAATTGTAGTTTGCAATAGATCCCCCACCATGCCCCAGGATTCCCACTCCTCATTTCTTGATACATTGGAAAATATTAGGGTACAATCTAACACCCTAATAATGGGCGATTTCAACTACTCCACCATTAACTGGGAAACTACTCATGTACCAACTCTTGTGCTCAACTTTCTCTGGAATTCATAAATTCCAATGCCTTGGATCAACTTATCCACACCCCCACCAGGGGCAGCAATATCGTAGACCTGGTTATTACCAACATGGGCAACTGGTGCTCCACAACAGAGGTCAGTTCATCGTTGGTCAGATCCGACCACAAGCTAATCACCCTAGACATCCACATCCCTCCCCCACCCCCCATTAGGGAAACCACCATAAAAAATTTCTCCAAAGCCAACTTCACGCTTCTTAAGACAGAAGTGGCAAACTTCACGACACCCATGCTGACGGACAATAGAGGTATGACTGCTGAATCCTACTCAAATGTACTTTATAAGCACTTACACGAGTGCATGGATTGTGCAATCCCCAACAGAACCAAAATGCTATCCTCCAAAAAAAGGAAGCCAGTCTGGTGGTCCCCTGCCATAAACAAACTCTACAACAGGAAGAAAGAAACTGTTGCAAAAAAAGAGTAAAATCCCATGATTGGAAGAACTCCCTGGTCAGCCTCAGTAAGAACCTGAGATCCCTCATAAAATCCTCCAAAGCTAGTTACAAAAACAAAAATCGCCACTGACTCAAAAGACAGCCACAAAGCATTCTATAGCTATGTCAAGAATCTCAATGGCAACACTCAGATCTGCTCTGAGTTGCAGCACAATGGCACTAAATATCAGGACCAACTGATATTGCCAACATCCTGGCAGATAGATTCAGTGCTAACTTTACCCACCACTCATCCCCAAAAGGGTCCTTCTCTATACCGGAAGAATGCAAAGTTCCTGTAATCACGGCTGCACAGGAAAAAAACACACACTCCAAAGCCAAGAACACCGCATCCATGGGACCTGACAACATCCCAGGCTGCATTCTACATGAACTACAGAACAAACTGGCACCCCACCTAAGTACCATGTTCAGTCATAGCCTCATCTCAGACTATGTGCCCAATGAATGGCGCACAGCGATGGTTATCCCACTCCACAAAGGGGGGAGCTACCATGGACCCTGGAAACTACCGCCCCATTAGCCTGATGAACCTGGTCTGCAAGGCTATGGAGCGTATCATCATGGAACTTATAAACAATGACACTGGTAATCTCCAAACTCAGGACCCCACCCAGTTTGGGTTTGTAAAAGGCAGATCATGTCTCCTAAACCTGATAGACGACTTTGAAGCGGTCACCAAAGCCGTAGATGAGGGTAAAGTGGTTCACACAGCCTATCTAGATCTCACCAAGTTTTTCGACACCATCCCCCACTCTGGAATTGTAGATAAACTCACTAAACTAGGTATAAATCCCTATGTCACAAGATGGGTTGCCAACTGGCTCACTGACAGAGCCCACACTGTGAAAGTGGCAGACTCCAAATCCAACTTCAGACCAGTGACAAGTGGAGTACTACAGGGTTCATTCCTGGGTCCTCTCCTGTTTGGTATCTACTTCTCTGAAGTACAGGCTAACACAGAAGGTCTTTGGCTAACGAAGTTCACAGATGACTGCAAACTAGGAGCCATAATTAAAACTCCAAAAGATGTGGACATCCTACAAAAGGGCCTCACTGAGACAGATGCCTGGTGTCAAAGCCATGGCCACAAGCTCCATGCCAAAAAGGGCATTGTCATCCCTTTTGGTAAAAACTGTGTACCCATGAACTACCACATAGGCGGTAGTCTACTTAACACTGAAAGTGTGATAAGAGACCTTGGGACACAGGTGGACAGTAGTCTCTCCTTTGATGATCACATCGCCACAGTAGTCAGGAAATTCTTCTACGTGGCACACCTCATCACAAAAGTTTCTCATCCAGGAAAAAAGAGGTCATTGTTCCCCTCTCCTCTGCACTCATTAGACCTATTATAGAGTACAACGCCCCTTTTGGTATGTACTTCACAAGACATCTATAACAACTGGAAAGGCCGCAGAAATACCTCACAAAGAGGATTATCGGCCTCAAACAGATGCCCTACGCAGACCGTCTCAAAAAACTGCGGCTTTACTCCATCACATATCACCTAGTCAGAGGCGATCTCTGCCTAACACACAAAGCTATGTCAGACCCAGAGCTTTTCAACATGCTCCAGTTAAAGAAATCCCAATCCCTCCAGGCTACACATTCTAGGGACCTAAACCTTGTCACCACAATAAACAGAACATGCTGGAGGGATAGATTCCTGTCCCAGAGACTTCCCATACTCTGGAACAAACTACGTATCTATATCAAACAAAGCTCCTCATTATAACTCTTCAAGAAAAATCTTGATGATTGGATGGGAGATAGGAAATTCACCCTGTGAATCACTTCTGTGGCTATGCTCGACAGTGGCACAGGAAAATAATTTTCTTGGGTTGTAAAAGCCAGGGTACCTTTTGGCTAGGCTTATATAGGCCCTAGGGCCAGTAGCCTAGTACCTACCTATGAACCTATGATAGATGCAAATGCGGCTCAAGGGCATACCTTTAGGCTCACCAAGTTGGTGGTAACCTGCATAGTCAGTGGATAGTAGCCTGCTCTTGCATGGAAAGGCATTGTGGCCCCATCAGAGATGCTGGTTGTATGTCCCTCTGTGTAGGTGGTGGGTTAGGGACTTAACCACATGTGCACAAAAATCCTGATGGCTAGCTGTATGATGCCTCCTGCAGATGGCGAACTCTCACTTGTAAGGAAAATATGGGCCATCCAGGGTATGAGAGAGCTGATGTTAGTAGACAGAAGGAGAGAAGCAATATATGTGGCAGCACTCTCCAGGATAGAACTTGCTTCTTTGTTTTTCTTCCAGGTGAAATAAATGTTGCTGTAAGATTTGGAGCTGTCCTTATGCCCATGACTAAGTGTATACTTTCTTCCTCTTCAGTTCATTTTTTTCCCCTGAACCTGCTACACTTTGGGGCAAGCACACCCTGCACCATTATACAGTGGAAGTTCAAACTCCATGCTGTGTGTCACTAGCCCTTGAATCAGGCCAGTCTTTTTCTGGCATTTGTGCACTTTAAATTATGATACTGTAATTTTCATGGGAAGCTTTACATATTTGATGCCTAAAGCATTTGCTTGTGAGAGAAGCATGATATGAAGCACTGCTGTAAGTGCCAGCAGTTCAACCAGACCACACGTAGAAGCACAAGGGAGAACCTCTTGACCTACAGTGCTTGCCATGATAATGCTTGTATGAGCGAGAGAAAGTGAGACACGTGTCTGCAGGCCTTTGCCTAGAGCACATCAAGAAGACTAACACATTATAGGACAGGCAAAGGTCATACACTGTTAGAGCCAAGTCTTTTACTGGGATGGCCATACAGATCATGACTTGTGGCCTTGCCTTTGGTAAGGGCCAGAGCTTGGACTTGTCCTCTGCTTCAGTGGATAAAAAGGTGCTCAAGGGAGGATTATCCTAGCAAAATCTTGTGGTGTTGCATTTTTGAGTGTAGCTGATCTCCATATGCTTTGCTGCGGCAAGCTTGCAACATGTGTGATCCTGGGCAGCAGACCCCTCTGAGTCACAAGGTTGTCCCTTGGTTGCTTTAAGGACTGGGTCTCTGAACTGACTGGCAGAACTGGATGATTGCATTTGAACAGGGTCCGCCAGGTCTTCCTATGCCAGTGTCTGCAGTTCTGGGCTTGGACTTATCATATATTTGAATTCTGATGAGGCATGTCCACTTGGGTGCACCTTTAGAGAATGTGGTCTTTTGCCAACAATGACCTAGTGTACAGTTCTCAAGTCCTCATATTGCCTTTGGAATGCACACCTTCAAGCACTGGCTCCCGCTTTCCTGCCACTGGTGCATGACCCCCACATGGCTTTTCAAGTTGTCACGTTTTCTTTTGCAGGCAACTCCAAGTACTGGGTAATATTGCCTTTTACTGCAGGACTTCCGAGTTTTAATGTTGCTTTAGGCAGATTCAACACCAAGTGGCAGCTCCATGTCAACAGATGTGTTCATCACAAGGTTTCTCAACTTATCATACAGTATTTTGCAGTCACACCCCACTTTTTTTCACATATTCGATCCTACTCATATTGTCTGTACAAAAGTATATCCCTTCTGGCATTGGAGGGGGCACTAATGCTTTTCATCCATGTATATTGTGAGGCATCAGAAGGCCCTTAGGCCATTGTCTCTGAGACATAAGGACAGAAAGTATGTTTTTCTCTGAAGCTCCTGTCCTGATGACCTCTGCATTGGAGAAACCTTGAAGCTGTTGACATCCACTTTGGACTAAAGTTTTCCCCAGTTCATTCCCTTATGAAATAATTAACTAAGTATCTGGAAGAGGATGAGCCTTTTTCTATTCCCCTATCTACTCAGTCAGTAAGGATGTCATTAATGCAGTTTGGAGTCTTTAATAATTAGTGATTTAAAAAAACATAAGTAATAATTAAAGTGCAATGTATGAACAGTATGCACTGATAAATTCCTCAAATCTCAGTCTTCTGGTTGCATACCTAGGCCATTCAGGCCCCCTAGAAAGTGTCTCTAGGGCTGTGTGTCCTTAGCTGCAACAGTGGTGAATTCCACAGCACCACAAAACTTGAGATTTCCACACAAGTCCTGGATATTGCTGTCAGGCTCACTCCATCTGATCAAAGTGTGGGCACTGTAGTGTAGGGCACCAGGAGCACCTAGTAGATAATTCATCAGGTACCAAGAACACCTTAATAGAGAAGGTCCCCAAGTAATAGAGAGTGCTTATCCAGTGGTAAAACATAGCTGTTCTAGAAAATGGCAGCCAGAACAAGCTCCACAGAACAGGTGCAGTATGCCAGAAACCAGGAGGAACTGGTGATTAAGTTGGGTGCAGCTTTGCACTCATTGCAGAGACTAAACAGCTTTGTCTGTAAGCCCAGTATAGAGAGATTTACAGTACTGTGACCTGAAGATCAGGATGCACATGGCCTTAGTGAGGTCCTCTGCTGCTTTGAGATGGTACATTTTGGTGATGTTCCAGAGATTAAAATAGGATGATTTCACTTTACCATCTGGTCCTTTCAGGGACTGGATATACCCCCAGTTCCTTTGGGAAAAAATTCCATTCCAGGGTATTCCCTCGTACTGTCTGTAGAGATTGTGAATATTTCAGGACCCCATTGCGGCATGTATGGGCATCCCATCAGTCTGACTGGGTTGTACTTGAATCCACTATGCTTGTTCTAACAAGGAATATCATCTAAGCAGTGTTCTGTTGTTTTATATAAGACACATACTATTAAGAAGAGTTATAATTGAAGATTATCTGCATTTCAGTGATTTTATAATATATGTAGCTACAACTCAAGTTGTTCTTGAAAACATGCCAATAAGAAGATGTTTTGAAACTGGAATATTTGTTATTGTTCAGGTCAAGAAATGGTTTCTTCTTGGGTTGTAACTGCCACCTTTAAACAGAATGGAAAGAAACATTATAGGAAGTAACTAGCCTTACAAGTACAAGTCAAGGTATGATCAGCATCGTAGTTTGAGGGTAAACGTGTATTCTGTTGTGATATCTAGCCGAGCGAAACAGGTAGTGTGAAATCCAAATAATCATGGCAGTATCATAGGTATCATACTAATAAAGTTTGGATCTTTCTGTGTCCCGTCCCTGTTTTTACCCTCTGTAATTAACTCAGATGGTAGATAATACCATCCTTTACCGTAAAAGTAAATTCAGGCTCGTTCATAAAGAAATCTTTCTTAAACTTTACCAGTAGAAACTATGATGCAGTAAATTCCATAATTATGAAAACAGAATGGAGTGCTACCCTTAGTGACTCAAGTAAGTCTACTTTGGATGTTTACAATTTAGTTATACTATTAAATATGTGTTAATAAACACTTGCTTATAAAAAACAAATACACATGTAAATTCAACAAAAAATATAGGTGGGATTGTATCATTAGTAAGCTGCACAACAAAAAAAAGGTACTCCTTAGTTTTCAAGTATTCTGTTTGTAAAAACAATTGTAGATTAAATTATACAATCTACTTACTTTTCTTATCTAATCCTGAAAGTTTAATTTTGAACTCTGTCTCAAAGGATGAAATTCATCTTGGAATATCCCAACTAGATAATAAATTCTCTGACCGCCTCTGAAAATTGAAAGAGAAAAATTGTTAATGTAACATGTTGTCAATAAACAGTGAAGTAATTCCCCAGTCGCATGACATTGCAGATGTCCTTGTAGAAAAATTTTGTGCAAACTTTACAGTAAGCAAAGGAATTTGTCAAGGATAGACCATCTTTGCCTGATCAGAGCACGACTGCTGTCATATTTGAAAGTAGAAATTCAAGCTTCATGGGATCAGGCAACATATCTAATGATTTCCTACACGGACTCAAAGAAACAAAAATCTGTGTGTATGTCATGTTAAGTAAAATCTTAGCATGTGAATATATCATCAACTTTTTTTATATCCAAACCAAAGGCTAAAAAGTCACACCAACAAAAACGTTCAGTAAAAATCTGCAAGAAAGACCCAGTCAGTCCAAAGTCCTCACTGTGTGCTACCGTAAACCTCCTGCAGTGGATGCCCATGGGATATTTGCAGATGACCCTTTAATGCTTCCCCACCAGTGAAGAATGGGATTACCCTCCCTTCAGCCTAATCCATTACCGACCATTGTATTTCACTAGAGATCTGGGGAAGCTAACCAGGCTTCTTCGTCATGCATTCAGGAGTAGCTCTTAAGCGAGCAAGTTGTACAGAAATTTGCTTGAACTGAAAGTAATATTTCTTTTACTGCAAGCTGTGCAGAAGAAACCAAGGTCAGACATCCCTTTGCTGTGGTCAAGCAAGCCAGGTCATGGAGTGTGGTAAGGGAGGCATTATTATTATATTCTACATGTTAATGTAATGTGGGAGCGGGGGCAGGATCTGATGTTTCTTGTTATTACTAGGGAAAATTTTACCGCAGAACCTAACATTTCTTATCAGAAGGTTCACAGACTCGCTCACACTCCATTATGTACTTATGAGGTTTCTTTTCCAGCTTTGAATATGGAACAGTTTTCGGTCTCTCTTTCACCTTTCCAAAAAAAAAAAGAAGAAATTTGTTAGGGCATCTTTGGGTGTCTGTCCAGCTCTATCACTGCATCAGCCACTGGTGAGTGACTGTACTGTGGGCAGTACTGGTTTCTTGGACCATCCATTTTGTACTCCTGGTTCCTCTGGTGTAGCTTCTCTGTAAGCCACTAAGGACTGGGAGATTGGCATGTCTTCTATGTCTTTATGGTCACCTTCACCAGGAAATAGAGAACCACTCTTTTCAGACTCTGGTAAGGAAGCTGATGAAGGTTTACTCTTTAGCCAGAGTAAGGTGCCTGATTTCTGGGCTAATGTTCTTGTCATGGGTCAGCCCCTTTCGAGGGGAACTTCTGTGAAGGAAAAGCAGAAACTTAAAAATATTTCTTCTCCTGCCTCATCTGTGGACAGAGAAAATTTGCCAAGCGATTATCCTGGTTCCTCACAGCCTTCTTATAGAATAAGAAAAAGATCTTCCTCTCAATTTTGTACTGATTTACAGTCATATGATCGGGGGGGGGGGGGGGTGAAGTGCAATTGTAATTCAGTTAATTCTCCTCAAGCTGATTAAGTCTGGGGGTTGTGTTTCCCAGATTTCCCTCCAGAAAAATCATCTATCTGAAGTATTCTACTTCATTTGGTCTTCAACCTGTGGGTTACGGATCCGAGCCGGCTACTTTTTCTAGCATCAGCTCTGAGCTCCAAACTCTTAACCTTACCCATAATACACCTCCACTGCCTTCCATCCCCAGATCTCGTTTGCCGCGATTTGCTTCACATCGTGGTTTCTGAGCACCAAATAGCAGTGGGTTTAAAACTTTCTGTGAGTAGTTAAATTTTCTTCACATTAGTGTTCGTATAGGTCCCCTTTCTCCTCCTCTCACTTGGTGCATCGAGTGTTAGTGGTTTTTAGGTAGTTAGAGTAGTTTGTTCTGTGGTGTAAGTAGTAACTTCCCTCCCCCCCAATTGTTCTCTGTAGCGAGTGTGGTGAGTGTGTGTGTGTGTTTATTTAGAAAGATCTTGCCTGTCTCTTTCATTTATTTTAGATGGCTGAAAAGCTTGTTTTCAAGCCCTGCACAGTGTGTGGCCATAAGCTCTCCCAGCAGATGGCCACACTCTGTGTGTTTTGTGCTTGGGTGTGGCCCACCTGAGTGTGGAGTGTAGTATTTGTGCGGGGGGTTTAAAACTTTCTGTGAGTAGTTAAATTTTCTTCACATTAGTGTTAGTATAGGTCCCCCTTCTCCTCCTCTCACTTGGTGCATCGAGTGTTAGTGGTTTTTAGGTAGTTAGAGTAGTTTGTTCTGCGGTGTAAGTAGTAACTTCCCTCCCCCTCAATTGTTCTCTGTAGCGAGTGTGGTGAGTGTGTGTGTTTATTTAGAAAGATCTTGCCTGTCTTTTTTTTTTTTTTTCCTAAGGCTATCTTTCATTTATTTTAGATGGCTGAAAAGCTTGTCTTCAAGCCCTGCACAGTGTGTGGCCATAAGCTCTCCCAGCAGATGACCACACTCTGTGTGTTTTGTGCTTGGGTGTGGCCCACCTGAGTGTGGAGTGTAGTATTTGTGTGAACTTCAGCCCCCGTGCCCTAAAGGATAGGAAGGCCAAGTTGGCCCTCAAAGGTCTTCTTCCTCCTTCCAACTCACTTTCCTCGTCTTCGGCTTTGGTCACAGCGGCTGCTGTGGCTGCCTCTCCCTCTGGCTTCTCCTCCCTCTCAGGGTGGGACTCAACCTCCTGTACCAAAGCCTGTGGTAGTGGAGCAGAAGAGAGGTAGAGAAAGGGAGAGAGAGTCTAAGAGGAGGGAAAAGAGGAGGAGGTCCCGGACCTCGCTTTTCCAAGTAAGACTCCACGGATCCGTGACTCCCCTCAGCTCCAATCTCCGAGGTACTCCCTGGAGCCGGAGGAGGCATGTCCAGCCTCTTGGGCCTTAGTGCCCCGACCTGCCAGGTCTGAGTCCGTGGCCTCATCATGGTCAACCTGCTCCTTGTCGGATTTGGATCTGGATAAGATGATGAGGTGCTTTATCCGTACACAGATCCAGATGGGGGTCTTGTTAGCCCCCCCTTCCCTCTGGAGGGGGGGAGCTTTATTCCTTTCTTTCAATCCATTTGTCCTTCTCCGATCTGACTTTTGGCTTCGGAGTACTCGTATCCAAGGTTGGCTTTGGTCAGGAGGTCCGCTCCGACGGTACCTGGTTCCTCGACGCCGACAACTGCCTGGAGCATTTTGGATCTGACCAGCTTGGATCTGAGCCACTCTCGGAGCCAGAGCTTGGATGTCGGATCCGAGGGAGTGGAACCTTTTTCATTAGCTCCAACTTTGTCGGGCCAGGTTCCCTCTCTCGAAGCTCCATCCACCTCGGGCCCGGCTCCAATTCTCACGTCGGACCTGGGGATACTAACCTCCTTATTGGTTTCTCAGGAGGTTCGCTCTCCTTCGGCGTTTGATGTGGTAGAAAAGGTTCTCTCCATCGGATCGAGACCCCTGACCAACCCCTCGGACTCCTCCCAGACCCCCTCGGCTCTGTCTACAGTCCCCATTGTCTTACCAGAGGGACAGCTTGTGCTCGAAGAGCCCCAGACGGTTCCCCCCCGAAGAACAAATGGCTTGCGAGCTCCCCCCATAGAACCCCACCAGAGATGTGCCTCGCAAGCATATGTGCAAGAGGAGGCACTTGGACTCCCCTGAGTCCCTCACCGAGGACACGGATTTAGATGGAGAGGGTTCCCCAAGGTCACCTCCCGAGGATGACTCCTTCATGGAGATCCTGCACCAGCGAGGAGGTTAGTCTGCCCCCAAACCTTCTTCTGATGAGTCTGTGTTCCTGGAGGCTTTCGGCATTGACCCATCTACTTCTTAGGTGTCCCATTCCGTGGATCCTGTGATGGATTTGGTCACCTCGTGGGCATGGAAGGAACTGGACACCATTGAGCCTATCCCAAAGCAACCCGATAACATACCAAGCCCACCCATTGATAGGCCATCTTGGAATAAGGGATCCCCCATGGACACCATGGTGGTAACAGCAGCCACTAAGAAGGAACTTGCCCAGGAGAGTTCCTCGGTCCACCCTCCTGACCGAGGGTCACGGATGATGGACCGCCTAGGGAAGCGGGTGTATGCTTCAGCTACCTTTTCGATCAGGGCGCTGAATTATTTGGCCCATGTCACTAGACTCCACCGCGACCTAGTAAAGGAGCTGGAGGAGTCTTCCCCCCAAGTCCATATTGCTGGAGGACAAGGCATAATTTTTCGCGAGGATGGCCACTTTAAAAGCAGTAGCTAACACGTCCATGCGACTCCTCTCCCATGCTATAGAAGAAGCGGCTAGGGCGGCTGGTTCCAGCCTGTCCATGAGGCGTAACGCCTGGCTCAGGTTATGTCAGTTCTCGGAACCCTTCAAGGCATCGTTTGCCAGTGCCCCTTATGATGGCTCTGCACTCTTCGGTAAGACTGTCAAGGAGACATTAGTCCAGAGTGAGAAGGATGGGAAGACACTGTCTGCCGTCGGGATCCGCTTCTCTAACCCTCAAAGGTCCTTTTCTCAGAACCATAGAGGGCCGAAGAAGATGTGGTTCTGGAAGTCTCAGTATTCCTGGGGCACTCAGGGGTCTTCTTCCCCCATAGGCAGAGGGGGACAGAATGGATGCCGGCCCAGAGGCAGAGGGGGGTCCGCGGAACTTCGGGTCTCAAGAACCTTTCTCGGACAGACCCAGGCAGCAATCCTGATGGTTTGCCTGACTGCTCTACTCTGGAGGCAGTCGGGGGATGATTGTCCTTGCACCCAGTGGCATGGGAGTCCATAACGGACCGCTGGGTGCTTCAAATCATATCCAGAGGATACTCTATCCCCTTTGTGGGTTCCCCTATATCTCCCAGACACCTCCTGGATGTACCACCCATGCAAAGGGAGGAAGCAGCACAGGAAATTTCCAAGCTGCTAGTAAAACGAGCCATCGAAATCGTCCCCCCAGATCAGTCTGGATCGGGCTTCTACTCCCGCTTCTTTTTGATGCCCAAGAAAACAGGGCACTTAAGGCCCATTCTGGACCTCTCTATCCTGAACCTGTCAATTGCCAAAGAGAAGTTCTGGATAGTCACGTTACAGTCCATCATGCCATACCTGCAAGAGAACGACTGGATGTGCTCATTAGACCTCCAGGATGTTTACTATCACATAAAACTGCTCAGAAGCTGCAGGAGGTTCCTCTGCTTCCAGCCCCCCAGGGTGTTTACCAAAGTGATGGTGATCATAGCAGCTCACCTGAGGCTTCAGGGGACTCAGGTTTATCCGTACCTGGACGATTGGCTCCTCACTGCTCCCATCAGGTGTCTACTTTCCCAAACCAGGGATTATTTCCTGACACTTGCCCTGTGTTTTGGGATCACAATCAACACATCCAAATCTTTCCTTGAACTTGTACAGGTGATAGACTACATTGGTGCCAGGATAGATACTCTTCAGCGCAAAATATTCCTGACCTCGGAAAGAGTTAAAAACCTGAGGATGCATGTCTCCCTGATCTACTGTTCTCACTTTCCAATGGCAAAATCGGTGATGAGGGTCCTAGGCTCAATGGCAGCAACCGTAACTCTTCTCCTGTGTGCTCGGTTACACATGACGATTCTACAGTGGACTCTGGCGGTTCAATGGTCCCTGTTGGAACTGCCATTGACTTATCCTATTCAACACAGTCAAGTGTGTTGGTCGTCCCTCATATGGTGGATGAGCTCTCCGGACATTTTTGAGGGATGACCCTTTGTTCTAGCCCTAGCCCAAACCGTAGTGACCATGGATGCCTCCCAACTCGGGTGGGGGGGGCATTGTTCAGGCAGGACAGTCCAAGGCCTGTGGTCCCCCCATAAAGATCAGCTTGCATATAAATGCCCTAGAGATGAGGGCTGTTCTTCTAGTGTTGCAGGCATGAAGGCCCTTCATGCCTTTCTTCTTCTGGGGACGATTGCTATTCAGTCAGACAACATGTCAGTGGTCTGGTTTATCAACAAACAGGGAGGGAACAGATCTTATCCCCTTTGTCACGAGGCCATGAGAGTGTGGGAATGGGCGATCTCCACAGGTTGCTTTCTCATCGTAACGTACATTCCGGTACAGTCCAACATTCTAGCGAACAGGCTAAATCGGACCATTCTGATGCCTTACTAGTGGTCTCTGAATCTGTCAGTAGTGGAACAGATCTTCAGCAAGTGGGGTCAGCCTTGCTGTGATCTCTTTGCATCTCCTTCCAACGTGAAGTGCAGCAAGTTTTTCGCTCTGAACCCCCTGCTGGGGGAGTCCCTCACAGACGCTCTAGTTCATGCTTGGCCTCCTGGTCTTCTGTATGCTTACCCACCTGTACCTCTCATTCCGAGGTTTCTGCAGAAAGCTTGACTGGGGAGCAAAGTGATCCTCATTGCCCCATTCTGGCCTTGCCAGGTATGGTTTCCCTTCCTTTGGTCTTGCCTTCTGGCTCAACCTTGGATCCTAGATCCCATTCAGGATTTAATTTCATACCATTCGGAGGTGCCTTATCAGAGACTGGACAGCCTGAAGCTCACGGCTTGGCTGCTCCAGTTCCCATGATTGCTAGGACTCCTGGACTATCCTCCTCATTTAGATCTATTTTGGTAGCTGCTCATAAGTCTTCATCCAGGAAGGTTTATTGAAGCAAGTGGAAACGTTTTTCTTTCTGGGCCTCTCAAAGGAGTTTAGACCCTTTCATGGCTTCTATTTCTGCCATTCTTGATGTTTTCCAGCATGGAGTTATTTCTTCTACTGTCAAAGTTCAGTTGGCTGCCATTTCTCATTTTCATGTGTGTGAGAATTCTGCCTCCTTAGCCTCTTCCAGACTGCATAAAGCCTTTATCAAAGACACCTTTTTGTTACGCCCCCTGGTCAAAGATCCTGTTCCCCCATGAGACCCTACAATGGTTCTTCAAGCTTTGGTCGCTCTGCCTTTCGAGCCTGCCGCAACAGCAGATCTGAAATTTTTATCTTGGAAAACAGCTTTTCTGGTGGCTATTACCTCTGCAAGAAGGGTTTCAGAATTACAGGCCTTGTCCATCAAAATTCCATACATGATTTTTTCACAAAGACGAAGTTTCCCTTCGAATCAATCCATCTTTTCTTCCTAAGGTGGCATCAGCAGTAAATATCAATCAGACTATCAATTTGCCTGTATTTTTTCCTAATTTTATGAACAAGATGGAATACAAACTCCACATGTTGGATGCTCATAGACAGTTACGATTCTATTTACACAGGACAAAAAATTTCCGTAAATCTGATCAATTGTTAGGTTTCCCCAAAAAGGGTTTATAGAAGGAAACAATCTCCAAGGTCACTATAGCTAGATGGATTTTCATCATGCATCTTGCAGGTCTATAAGGACAGAGGCATGTCTCCTCCAGGTCAGGTAAAAGCTCATTCCACTAGATCCATGGCTACGTCTGCGGCGCTTTGGTCTAGAGTGTCTTTGGATGACATTTGTTCTGCTGCTACTTGGTCCTCATCTCATACATTTATTTCCCATTACAAATCGAATTTGACTTCCAGAAGGAGAACATCCTTTCGTTCTGCTGCGCTCCTGAATATCCTTCCATGAGGGCCTCCCAGGAGTTTAGTAGCTGGGGACTCTGTCCCACAGGTTGAAGACCAAATTAAGTAAATTACTTCATATAAAGAATTTATGTACTCACCATAATGTTCCATCTGAGTAGTTGTACTTCATTTGTCTTCAACCGTCCCTCCCTCCTTCCCCCGGACCTTGGTGCTTGATCAGCCTACGGGCTGCAGTATAGGTCACAAGTAAATCTATCAGGTCGGGTTCTCAGCATAAGTTCAGCAAACTCGATCTGGGGATGGAAGGCAGTGGAGGTGTATTATGGGTAAGGGGAGGAGTTTGGAGCTCGGAGCTGATGCTAGCAAAAGTTGCTGTATCAGATCCAGTACGGATCCGTAAACCACAGGTTGAAGACAAATGAAGTACAACTACTCAGATAGAACGTTATGGTGAGTACATAACTTCTTTTTTTTCTGACACTGTTAACAAAAGAGGTTTATTTCAGTGGAAACCTAATTAAGTCTGTAAATTCCAGCAAAAGTATTATGATTTGTTACAGCTAAACTTCACTCAGTCTTCTGTGTTTCTCCAGTATTTGCCGTACAGTATGTTTTCTTTACAGCTTACCATATGCCTGGCAGTCAGCCCTCTTATCCTTAAAAAGTCTGACAGGTTCTACAAAGTACCTCATACGCACACATATTCCTGTTTTCTAATCTCAAATCAAATCCTTCAGTGATATCTTTATCTATCTTCTATTGCTAAATACACTGTAAATGCTAACCCGAATCCCTGTGACAAAGATGAATATGTTTTTGACAAGTTTAGAAAGAAGTTTAATCTTTTGTTACTGTAACTTTCATTAATTCAAAAAAGCCAGGCCCATGTTCAAATGTTTACTGGCTTCTTTTGAGAACACGAGAAAGCTGACTGTCTTTTCTTCTTCAGTGGTTAAATTTCCTTTTAATACTTTGAGTGTTCTTCTCAGGTAACCAAACCCACTTTAAAGCGTTCTTATGACAATACTAATGTTGTTTCTAGAGTGGCTGCTACTGGTTCATTTATGAGAATATTTGCTTAATTGCATTCACAAAACTTCCCAGAAGATAATTAAGGCTGAGATTTTGAATTCCCCTTGTATAAAGATGTATTATTGGTCCCTTTGCTCCTGAGGTCCTTAAGAAGTTTGAAAAGAGAGGAAGTTAATTCAGAGGGTCACACAGGCTTTTCTACCCTTCTTTTCAAAGTTCAGTAAACACTTTCCTTCCTTTTGAGAATAACTTTCCAGGAAGCAGAGTGAGCAATCTCAGCAAATTTCTAACAAATAAAATTTGAAGCAGTGACAAGGGGGGCTCAAAGGAAAAAAAGGTGAGCACCAAGAACAGTCTTAAAAGTCTGACTATTTGCCATATACCCTGGGAATCCTTCAACTCTTTCCCTCAGTCTAGGCCTCCATATTCCACTGTGGCATCAGATTATCTCCATTTAATGGGTTTTCAGACTTATTCAACAGGGGATACAAATAGCAACAGGAAGCCTTTCCCCTTTTCCATGGGATTCTTCTTCATCCTGCAAACTAGACATCCTTGTTTGATGGCTGTGGTGATATAATTTGTGCCTTTATCTCAAATGGGCAGAGGTTTTTATTCAAGGATACTTCTGTTGTCAAAGAAAGAAGGAACATGGACACCAGTTCTTAGACCTCTTCTATTTCAATCCTTTTGTCAAGATTCCAAAATTCAAAATGTTATCCCTTCAAACCCGGTTACATGTCATACACTTCTGGATCTTCATGGTAACATTGGACCTAAAAGATACTTTTCACATTCTAATTTGATAGGAGTTCAGATTTTTTTAAAGATTTTTTGTGTTTAGCTTACATTGTCAGTTCTCTATCTTGAACTTTGGTTTGTCCACTACACCAAGGATATTTGCAAAGTACCTGGCTCCAATTATTGCTCACTGCAGGCTTCAAGGCTTTCACATCTTTGCATATTTTGGATGTTGCCTTATACTTGCAGTTTTTCTGGTTGCCAATGTTCTCTGGCATGGGTCATGAAACTCATGCTCAGTCTGAAGTTTTAGCCAAACTTGCAGACGTCCTCTCTCCCTTCCCACTCACTTTTTTTTTTTCTGAGATGTCTTTTAGATTCGCCCCTAGGAAGAGCCATTATTTCTTTGGACAAGTACAACAGTACAATGAAATCTTCCTGGACTTGTCCAGCCAACTTCAGACTTCTTCCAGTGAATTTCTCAAGATTCTAGATTTTTATGACTTGTATGATTCTTTACATTCCCTTAGCCAGACTTCACACAAAAAGAATTCAGTGGTCCCTCAAATCAGTCTGAACTCAGCATCAACACCCTTTATGTTTTCAGATTGTAATTCTGGGTTTAGAGAGAAGGGACTAAGATTTGTCAGAAGTGAGTTATTGTGGTAGGAGGACTAGTTATTTTACAATCCTTCTCCCTACAGACTCCCTCCCTGTCAGTCACAACAAAATATTCTTGCTTTGCTTGGGGAAAAGTCTCAGAAGAAGGGACAAGATCTGTGGAATTCCAAGGATAGACAGAGGCAAACGAATTTCAAAGATGTTGGCAGTTATCACTACCAGTACAAACAGGCCTGGAAGACAGATGCCTTCTTATTCCCTTGGAATTGAGTATTCCTGTATGCCTTTCCACTGAGGGTTCTTCTAAAGTTCCAGAAGGACTCTCCAAATATTATGGTGATGACTCCCTTTTGTTCCAGTCAGCTGAGGTTTTCCCTTCTGAAGTTGGCAAGGGCAAGTACCATAAGCTTCCCCCACAGACTGGATTTACTCATACAACACAGGGGTTGTTTGATGCACCCCAGCTTGGAAACACTTCAGCTAACTGCCTGGATGATAGAGTTTTTATACCTTTTAGGCTACATTTTTTTTTTATCTGAGGATGTGCATCAGGTATCAAAGGAGGTGAAAAAATGCTACTAGAAAGTCGTATTTGTGTAAATGGAAAATATTTTCTAGTTGGTGCCACTCTAAGAACCAGGACCATTTCAAGGCTCTCTTGCCTCTGGTTCTTCATTATTTGTGTGAGTTATCTTCTGGCCTCTCTTATTCCTTTATCAAGATTAATCTTTCAGTCATTTTTTCTTGTTTTCCCTTAGATCTCATCCCCTTTTTACCAGTCCCCAAGTCGAGCAGTTTGTGAGAGGGGTTTTATATATCAGCCCACCAAGAAATCGGGAGGCTCCTCCTTGTGGCCTTAATTTTATGTTTGAAAAGTTGATGCTTCTTCCAATTGAATAAGTGAGTCAAGCTGATTTGACACCCAGTACTTTTGTGTGGTTTACTTGTTCTGTCATGGTGCTATTGACAGAGACGATAGTGAATAGTGTTGTTTGGGGTAAAGAACAGTATTTTTTAAGGGTTTAGAAATAGTTGTGAATTTAGACATGTTTCATTCAGTAGGAAGGATTGGTTGTGTAAGGTCTTGGAGCAGATTAGAGTCAAGTCATCAACATGTTAAACTATGGTAGCATTTTTTATAGCAGTGGTCAAGAAGGTGTTTAAATAATTTTTTTCCCATTTCAGTGCTTGGTTTGAGAGGTAGCTGTGGAACCATTGCAGTGAAGAGTTAGTGAGCCCCAAGGATGAGAGTTTATGCAAGGGTTTCTGGTGGGAGGTGGTATCAGAAGCTTATGTCTAAGAAGATGATCGAGAATAGACTTCTGGCTTTTATGTGGGTGTTCAAAAACAGAAAAAGCGGACTCCTTGTACCAGCAGGAAAGACAATCCAAACGTGTTCTTAACGCGTTTTTATTTTAAAGTGCAAAAGCGTTTTCGCCACGTACCAACGTAGCTTCTTCAGAGAATTACAAGAACTTTAACTTTACTATCACTTTTATATATAACATTAGAGGAAGTGACATCACTGGAAATGAACAGATTGAGAAAATAAGAATATATTAATATAATAAAATGCTTAAAAAATTTAAAATAAAATGCATAACTCCATAATTTTACTATTTAGTGAACAATTAGTCACAATGTATATGTCAAGTATTTACAACAGTTAAAAACTCATATGATATTAATATCTATTGAATACTAAAAAAACTTTTTAATTTTCCGACAGCATAAGGTATTTTAAACAATAACTAGTGCTAGTCGGCTTTAACCTTTAATACAAAGTTAAATAACACACCACTTACATTATAAAATAGATAAGAAAAAATCAGTGTTGAACCTTGACAATATCCAAAAATAACCCTAATAGTTATCGATACAAGAAACTACTATGAATAGTACTAAAAGTACTATGAGTAGTCACTACACAAATGTCATGCTAACAAATATTATTATCTTAGATAACTCCTCATTTTTAAAACTGAGGAGATATTACAGTGCTCATTGAGACCTGGGTGGCTAAAAGCGTCAGTTCTCAATTGCCACTCAAGTTCACATAACTCTAAAAATAGTGGGGTAGGCCCTCCCCGGATATTGCTATTAATCTGGTCAATGGCCATGAATGTGAAAGAATGGCCTGGGTGACAATCAATGTGTTTTGCTAAAGCGTTAGTGTCCTTGTTTTTCTTAATGGCATACATATGCTCATAGACACGATCGCGTAACCTGCGGTCGGTCTTTCCAATGTAAAATGAGGCACAACACTCGCAAAAAGCTACATATACTATAGACCTACTTTCACAATTTAGTGGGTATTTAATCACATACTTTTTATCTCTGATTTTATAAGTTTGACCAGTTTTCATTTTATGGCACCAAGTGCAACAGTTACAAGCATACATCCCTAAACGTCTATTAAACCGTGTGTTGGAATTGTCTCTTTGAAGGAGTTCTTTTAAATTAGAATTCCTCTTAAATACAAAGTTTGGGAAAAGGCCTAGCTTTTCTGAAAACCCTGGAGTACTCAAGATATATTGCCAGTTTTTTTGAACGTGGGTGTTGACAGTATTCAAATTTAGCATAGCAGTAGTTTTGGTGGAAGTTGTGCTCATTTGAAGACAGAAGCTGGTTATCTAGTAAATAGTCGCAAAGTTATGTATGAATACATTTTTCTAATATTTTTGATAGGAGAGATAAAATGTCAGATGGCCTATAGTTTGAAAGATCTGTATTGATTCCTCCCTTGTGCAGTGAAATGACTTTTTCCATTTCATAGGGCTTTACCTACAGATATGGATCAATTCATCAGAATTGAAACTGGATATACAATAGCTTCTGATGCTATTTTAAAATATTCACTAGGTAGATTGTCAAGGGCATTTGTAGTAGGATTTCATTTTTGAGCTATATTTTTATGGTGTCTGTGGGAACTGGCTGGGAAGAGAAATTTTGAACAAGGTCATTTGATTGATGACCTTAAAAAGCTTGATTACTTGGCATGTTGCTTAAATCACTTATGCTTATAACACCTTTGGACTTCCAAGATGGCTGCACATTGAGTAACTGCTTATTTCTAGCTCACTCAGTGTGAAAACAGAAACTTAATAGAGAAGGCCAGTAGACCAGTGTTTATGGGTAAGTTTCAGTAACTGGCTAGGAAGTGCAGTGCCTGGATGCCAGGAATAAAGAAATACAGAAGATCTGGAAAAACGTTCTCTACAAAAAAGTGAGAAAGAAACACTAACTGGGGGAAGTTCTGCAGCTGTTCAGCAAAAAGCAATGCAACTTTCAGACATAATTTCCAGTAACTTGCAGGAAGATATAAGATAACTGCATACAGACCTGGTTAAAATAAAAAAACTGGTGGAGTATATCAACACAAATAACAAAAGGCTGGAAAAAAAATGGAAAAAGCTTTAAACAGATATTTAGATGAGATGATAAAGCTGCAAAAATCAGAGATCAAAATAAAGAAAAGGCTGGCTAAATATGAGTCTGCTCAGGAAGAAATGTTTAAAAAAATAATAGAATTAGAGGACAGAGCACATAGGGAAAACCTGAGATTTTTAGCTATACCAGAGGAGCCGGAAGGAACTGACTGCATTAATTTTATGGAAGGATAAATAAGCAATTGGACTCGTATTCCACAGCAGTTGTTACTAGCTCAAAGGGCACATTGTGTATGTGCTCCAAACCTTGGCTATAAGAAAGCACCCTACATTCTACCAGCAGAAGGAGTTGATTCTGCCAAAATTGTGGCAGAAAGGCAAAGTACTAAAAGTGGGAGACAGAGTTTTTGTGGAGAACGATTACTCATTGCACACCAGACAGAAGAGGAGCAAATTTATACCACTATTCAAGGAATGGCAAGATCTAAGTGTGAGATTCAAACTGCTGTACCCAACTGTCTTTAAGGTATTCTTCTCTGGAGGGAAAAAATCATTTTTTGATTAAGTGCATGATAAGCAGGAAATACAAAAGTTTTTCCAACAAAAAGTAAGCTGAGAGACATTAGGAGATTCTGCTTCTTGTTCTTCTGGTAATAAAGATCAGAGAAAGATTGTACCTGTGAAACATTTTCAAAATTTTAAATGGAAAATGTTGGAGAGAAGGAAGGGAGCATGAGAGTTGACTAGAAGAATTGAGAGTACATTGAAATTGAAGCAGACAGGATTTTGAGGGTGAACAGTAATAAAGCTAGTAACTTAATATGAGATTACATTGAAATAATTATTTTGTGAAATAAGTCTGAACAAGAAAATTTGGAAATATTGGACTTTTTCAGAATTTGTTGGACTTGTGGGGACTCTAAAGCATATGCCATAATTCATGTCATTAACGTTTGGAAAAGTGCTTTGGGGAGGTGAAGAGGAGAGAGAAAGTTAACTGTAAGTAAAGATACATATTTTTGCTTAAATAGTACCAATTTTGTGGCATGAGGTTTTCTTTACATGCTATAATTTTTTTCTCAGTTATTTTTAAGTGTAATGGGGATTGTAAACAGGTGCTGCTTTTCTCTTTTTTTTCTTTTCTTCCTTCCTTCTCCCTCTCCTTGTTCAGTTTTAAGAAATGTAGACACTGCAATGTATAAAAAATCCTGGTTAAAAAGTATGATAGAATAATTAATGTGATTTTTCTCTTTCTTGCATGTGGAAATGACTGGATTAAATACTTTAGATTGATTTAGTAGCAAGTTTTAAGAGAGTGCAAGTAAATGAAAAAGAGCATTGAATATTATGAGGCTTTTTTCTAGCAAATATATGTATGCTCAGCAACAACTCTGCAGCTGGTCTTCATGTTTCTGTGGAATCAGTCTGATAAAGAGAAACTGTCTGCCTGGTTCTCATATCTCCATGGAGACAATCTGATAAAGAGAAACCAGCTACAGTCTGGTGGCGAGTGGTTGGCTGAGGAGGGAAAAAAAGAGAAACTGGCAAGGAGTTAATGTTCTCTGAAAGCATTCAGGGGTTTTCCCAAAGTAGATAGTGTTCTCTGAAAGTATTCAGGGTCTTTCCCAAGGTAGTTAATGTTCTCTGAAAACATTCAGGGGGTTTCCCAGCTGAGAGAGCTTTAAAGATAAGACAAAGGCAATCAGCACTTAGTAGAACTACGGCTTGCACTCTGCCTCTTAGCATGGATGACCCTTCTTTTAGGTTAACTCAAGTCTGTAAGTGTGGGGCTTTTTTTCCTATTAGGAGAGTAAAGTTTCAATATTTGAAGGCATACATAGTTTTGTGTGTTAGTATTAAGTCAATAGGTTTTAGGGGGTATTGGGTGTGTGTCTGTTTTGAGGGCTTTCAATAAAACAAAAAGTTTTATAAGATGTGACATAGGCTCAAATGTATATGACAAGAAAGAAACAACTGTTTTTAAAAGTTCAACCTGCCATACAGTGTATGCATGCAACACAAAAGCTGGAACTAGATTTTTAACAAAAAAGTGTTATACATAAAAGGTGGGAAGAATAACCTTTTAATACAGTGATGCTTTCTTTAATATCTTTAAATGTAAATGGTCTCACATATAAATCCAAACAAGAAAGAGTAGTGAACTATATTAAAATTTAGTATGCAAATAGCTGTGTTACAGGAGACACACTTAGAAAGAGCTAAACATGTGAATTTGATAAAGAAAGGTTTTGAGGATGGTTATTCAGCAGAATTCCTGGAACAAAGGAAAAGAGGTGTACTTATATTAATTACAAGAGAAGCTCCAATAGTGATAGAAGAAGATAAAAAAATAGTGGCAGATGTGTAGTGCTAAGGGGCTATTGGCAAGGGAGGAGGATTTCACTGGCATCTATTTACATTTCACCTAAGACTACTATAATAGAGCTTAAGAAAATTCTGGGAGAAATCATCCAGTTTTCAGCAAGGAATATTACTTATAGGTGGGGACTGGAATTTGATTTGCAGCAGTGAGGATGTGTCTGGGGGGCCCAAAAGAGAAAATGTAACAAAGGAGGGTAGATATTTGAAGAAATTTATGAAAATATTTGGCATGGAAGATGTGAATTCAGTAATAGGAGCTTGGAGTGAATTTACATATTATTTTCCAAGATATAAAAACTGGCTAGGCTAGACAGAATTTACATTTAACAGGAACATGTGCATTTAATTGTAGGTCTTGATACCAACCTAATATCTGTATTAGATCATGTGCCAATAATAGCTAAAATAAAACACAGGATAATGAAATAAAAATGAGACATTGGCGCTTTTCCAGCTATCTGTTGAAAAGAAAGGAATTTAAGGAATGGGTAGTGGAGATTATTCAGGAGCTGTTAGAGATAATAGAAATTTCTTCTGAAAATATAGCTGGGGAGTGTGATAAAATTAAGGTGGAGTGTAAAAATAGGGTGGAAATAAAAGAAAGGGAGCTATGGTTAATAAGTAAGAATTATTTAGAGGGACTGACTAATCTTAAAGTATTGCAGAATAGGGGGGAATCTCACAGAACAAGAAGAGGATCATTTGCAGAATTGTGGGCAGAAATTAAGGGATTACCTCAGTAATGTACATGAGCTTAGAAAGATTGCTGTTAAGGAACAGTGTTTTTATATAATAACCCTACAGCACAAAAACATTTAGCACAATGACTCAGGCAACAGAAAGTAGAAAGGGCTGTCGCCAAACTTAGGGAGCCTATAACAAAGAAAGGAAACAAGAAATCTTGTAGAGGTATTAGAAATATTTCGGAAATTCTACGAGAGTCTCTGTAAAGCAGAGAAATATGAAAGTCAAGAAAAGCTACAAATGGAAATGTTTATGAAAGAAATATGCCAAGGTTAGAGGTAGACAAAGCTCAATTACTAACAGTTAGGACAGGAGGAGATGATATAAAATGATGTATAACCAATCTACAGGAAAGTCCCCAGGAATAGATGTTATTTCTATGGAAGTTTGGAACCTAGGAGGAAAAATCTGATAAAGATCTGAAAGGCTTTAACAGTATCTTAAGAGGAGGAGAAGTACTACTGTCCTGGAAGAAAGCAGTGGTCGCTGCAATACCTAAAGAGAGTAAAGATTCATCAGATCCAGCTTCATACAGGACCATTTCAATACTAAACCGTGATTATAAAGTTTTCATGTCTAGAATGGATAAAAGAATGGCAAAAGTAATGTCAAAACTGATAGATATGGATCAGTGTGTTTTTTTGGAAGGAAGGCAAACATTTGACAACATTCACAGAACGCTGATCATCCAGAGGGAAGCAGAATGTAAGAAAATACCATTGCTGTCTTGATGCAGAGAAAGCATTTGACAAGAGTAAGCTGGGACTTTATGAGCAGGGCAATGGAAACATTTGCATTTCCTGAAAAAATTACAAGGTTGATTAGGAGAATATATGATGTAGTGGGTGGGGTCCTGTCTAATTTCTGCTTGAGCAGAGCAACCAGGCAGGGTGTCATGTTTCCCCTTTATTATTTGCATTATATTTCGAACCATTGGCAATGAAAATAGGACTCAGAAATTCAAGGATGGAATTGGTATGGTAGTCAAGAAAAGCTGGCTTTATTTGCAGGTGATATTTTACACCTGATAAAACCAGAAAGAGACATTAAAGTGTTGTGGAACATTTTGAGACAGTTTCAGATCTTTTTGGGATACAAAATTAATGAAGGTGAAACAAATGAAATAGTGGTAAATTATGTATCCACACATGAACTGGTTCAGCAATACTTGGCATATTTATGGGAACATAATAAAATGAAATATTTAGGAGTATGGATTAAAAATGAGTCTAGTGTGGCAGCTAAGGATATGTAGGAAGAGACTAAACAAAAGGTAATAGGGGTGGGAGGTTGGCATAATGGTTAAGGTATTTGTCTTACAAACATAAGGTCCAGGGTTTGAGTCTCACATGGGGTAATTGGCTAGGCTTAAAAAAATGACCCACAAGGGCAGTTAGCTTAGTACTAATCTGTGAACCTATGAACTGAGAAAATGGAAGCTTTGTTATATGGATAGTAAGATACAAGCAGTTAAAATGTTTTTAGTCCCTTTAGTCTTATATACAGATCAAAGCCGCAGCGGTAGCGTTGTCACCTCACAGCAAGATGTTCTCCCGTTTGAGTCTCGGCTGGAGCGCCTTCTGTGTGGAGTCTGCATGTCCACCCTTCGGTCGAGTGGCATTCGAAAGACATGTGTGAATGGGCGTGCCTTCATTGAAGGTTGGGCGTCGGGCTGGCACCTCAACACCATAAAAATCAACTGCCAATCAGCGGACCGAAGTTCTGCTGTGGCGACCCCTAACCAGGAAAAGCCGAAAGAAAAATGAGTCTTATACACAGGTCAGGCATATTTTTATCAACCAGAGGAGAAGTTGTGGGTAGCAATTAAAGAGCTGAAGAACTTTATCTGGGAGGGGGGAGGATGACAAGCGTCAAGTGGAATAAACTGATTCTTCCAGTAGATGAGGATTGCGATTACCCAATTTGAAGGGGTATTTCAGAGCTACACAGTTAAGACTCCTATACATAGCACAAGCGGAAAACTATAATTCAGAGTGGGAAAGAGATGATGTTGAAACACGGAGGATGCTCAAGAAACAAGGAGAGACTGGGATTTTAGATGGAGACCTTTAAGGAGAATAATAATCATGCAGAATATTATATCCATAAAGTAGCAGAAAGTATTTTAATAACTAAACCAACATGGGAATGGAGAAAGGAGATTCTGAAGATACGGATGACTGCAATTAGGAATACAGACAATAGGCAAGAGGAGGTTGGAATTTATTGGAGAAAACTGGCAAAGGAACCAAGGTATTGGGAGCAAATAACTAGACAGGGAAAGATGATAGAATGGGAAGATGCCAAGAATTTATTTGAACTGCAGGTTAGAGATTGCCTTCCCTATCAAGGATTGACATCATAGTATAGGCAAAGAGAAACAAATATTAGGGTCCTAAACGAAAGACCACACTGGTAGAGTTTTAATAGAATCTAGAACAGCAGCTTTCATTAAAGGAGTAATTAGTAGAGCATACGAAATATTGTATGATAACTATAAGAATCAAGCAGAGGAGGTTAGGAAGGATTGGGAAGAAAGACTGGATAAGCAATTCACAAAGAAATAATGGGATGATATATGTATGTCTCCCAAATATGCAACAAAATCTAGAAGATTTAAGATTTTTGCCTGGAAATGTTGACATAGATATTTTTATACCTCAAGTAGACTCCAGAGAATTTTTCCTCAGGCAGACAGTAAATGTGTTGGCAGTGTGAAAGAGAAAGAGGAGGTAGTTGGGAACATATTTTCTGGGAGTGTGGTGAGTTAGTGGATTTTAAGGATTCCCTGCAGGATGCACTGTCTGAGATGGGTGGGCAGATTGGTCTGATGACTGAGATGATTTTTCTGAGCTATGATACAGGGTTGGAGTTGTCTAGACATGGTAAGGCCTTATGTCTAATAATGTTGGCTTCCAGAAAAGCAATTACTAGAAAATGGAAATCGAAATCTAAACCAACTATACTGGAAGTAGTTAATATAGTAAGAGAGCTAAAACAACTGGAACTGAGTTCTTGAGAAAAGGATGGGAGCAAACTACATAAGAAGAAATGGGAAGGGTGAGAGCAAACTACATAAGAAAAAAGAGAATTGTGGGAACAATACATACAAGGGAGGAATGAGGTCTAAAAGGCGGCAGAAATTAGATGAGCTATGTAATGTTTCAGTGAGAAAGATAGGGTAAATTATAAGAGATGTATAATGCTTCCAACTGGGAGTGTGTCAGTATGGTTTGTGATGTAAAATGCTTGCAACTATGATTGTATGTGCTTGATTTATTTCCATTTATACAAATCTATGATTGTCTATGTAGTAAGTGATGGTTTAATAAAGATGTTTCTTGTTTAAAAAGGGCAGGAATTGAATAATTTATGTAATATTGCTTAGGTTGTATGGTATACAGCAGTATATGTGAAGTATAATGCTTATTTTAATATAATTTGATTATTTTTTATGAATGTAAATTTGCCTATGTCACAAGTGATAATTCCGTAAAGATATTTGAAAAAAAAAAAAGCCTGTAACACCAAACGCCATCCATCCAAAACCCCTTTTGCACATCGGGTCATGGTGTTACTTCCGCAGTGACAATCATGTCGAGCCAAGGTTTACAACACCGGGTGGCAAGCCCTGCCGCAGTAATTCATTTGCATCACTCACTCACGGCCAGTTCAATGTGTTCAATCCACTTACTGCATGTCTTCGGAATGTGGGAGGAAACCGGAGCACCTGGAGGAAACCCACGTGACTGCAGGGAGGACATGCAGACTCAGCACAGAAGGCAACCCAGCCAAGAATCGAATCAGAGAACCTCTTGCTGTGAGGCAACAATGCTAAATGCTGCACCACCGCTGCCACCCTACCATTTTTTTCTCTATTTCCAGTTTACACTCATACCTCCTTATGGCATCCAGACCTTGTTTCTGCCCAGCTGACTAAGTAATTTATCAGCCAATCACAGGCAGTATTAGAAAGTGCAAAGAGGTGTTATTAAAATGACACTAAGATTATTAATCTAGGATATATTTTCATAACTGAGAGACCCACCTGTTGTTTAGGGTGTGATGTGAAATGACATGGTGGGAGACAGGAAAATTCATTGTCAGTGTCCATTTATGTCACACTATACGTAAGATATTGTTAGTTGTTTGATAGTAATTATGAAAATAAACCATATTTACATCAAAAATGAAGTGACTTGCAAACTGTTGCATGATACCATGTCAAAATTATGGATTCCTAAAGAAAAACTGTCTTTGATATTTGCATTGTACAGTGCACATCTTTAGTTATATTCAGTGTTTATGTTGCTAATTATATAGTTTATATTTCTGTAAATATCTGAGCAAACATGCACTCATAGAGGAATTTCTTATCATGTGAAAGGTTAGGTCTGGTTAACAAAACTGTTTTAACAATATATGTCTAGGCAGTACATTTTCCAAGCTATAGCAATTTGTGGATGCTTAAAAATATAATTTGGTGTTTGTCTGCATTATATTACAGTATACATGGAAATACTGTGATGTACTGACTATCATCACTGCAAAGACTACTTCTCACTTATGACATTGCTATTTGTACAGTTTTAATAGCCTTTATTGTTCACAAAATATTTACAGTTGTTTATCTTATGTTTTCTAAATTTGTTGTTCAGATAATGCTCTGAAATGCAAGATGTGTATAGTCTGCTAGAGGTGTGACATTCCATACCACATAGGTATTGATGAGTTAAACTGTACTGTCTTTATAAAGTGGGTATTGGGTGGTTATGGTATCAGTGTGTTTGGTGGTAGCTGTGTAGCTTGTTTTGGATTTAACAGTTTATTAACTGTGGCCCAGAATAGTTTAGAAATTCTTCTTCTTTCAGCTTTTCCCAGTTAGGGGTTGCCACAGCAGATCACCTGTCCGCTCATGATTGGCAGTAGAGTTTTACAGTGTCGAGTTGCCAGCATGACGCCCAACCTTCCACAGAAGGCACACGCACACCCGCCTAGGGCCAATTTAGTGTGTCCAGTCCACCTACAGCATGTCTTTGGGATGTGCGAGGAAACCAGAGCACATGGAGGAAACCTACGCGACCACAGGGAGTACATGCAGACTGTACAGAAGCCACCCCAGCCAAGGATTGAACCGGAGAACCTCTTGCTGTGAGGCAACAAAGCTAAATGTTGCACCACCATGGCCGCCCCCAGAGTAGTTTATAAATGTCCTTCGCATATTAAGTTACATTGGGTTTTATTGAATTGCTCCTTTCCTAGCATTTTTCATATAAGGGCCATAGCGCCTCTTCTTGAGGCAAAGTTTTAAGCTTTGTGGTGCCCAAATTACATTTTGTATGGCTGTGCTTAAGCCAGTAGCAGTTTGGGCATGTGTCCTAAAGCTTTGAAAGATGACTTGTGGTCATATCGTATGCAGTAGTATACCCCCATATAGCTTAGGCTACTACAACTGTTCTTTCCATCTGCTGTCACTGAGGGACCTCCCAATAAGTTGTCAAGTATACAATTCTGCATTCTTTCTGTTTGTTTGTGCCATTCAGGTGTACTCGCTCATTGCAGTTGTCATTCAGCTAAGGGCTTCGTATGACTCCTAACCAAGCACAGTATGCTTAGGATGCACTGACAGGTGGTGTCCTTGCCCCTGACTGAGGGAGCTAGGGATTACACCAAATTTGCACCAGGATTAGGATCTCTGAAGATGAGTTACCAGATGCAGAGGGCCATCTCCTTCCTGCACATCAGTGGATGTGATGCAGAGTCACATACATATCTATTATTTACCCACTGCAGAATGGTGAATGTAGTCATGAATATGTTCATTTCTGTTGTTTCCACTGTCAAGGGTTCCATGCCTTGTTAGCACTTGAATTTATTTCCCAAATGACTAATGTTTAATTTTGAAAGTTTTGTCTGTGCATCCGCTATCAAAAATTCAGTTGTTAACTCAACCTGAGCTGGAGTGCCATGTGTGAGTCATAATATATCCGCAAAATTAGAGGATTAAGTTTCACTAGGAGAGGGTTTTTCTCTAGTGACAGTGCTTCTAAAGTGACTGGTAGGTAGGACCTACCTATGTGTTGACCTCACTAGGATTACTCGAGCTTGATCCAAGGTTGTGACCTGGCTTTCATCACAGAGACCTCATTTGATGAAAATTTCAGCTTGTATTTTGAGGCTTCTGCTCATCAAGATCCCCAAGTTATTGTGGATATTCAGATGTCCTTCAAGAATGCAACTGCAGTCCTTACATATGGGTTGTCCTCCCTCAGGCAGCCCTCGGTCGGCCGGATTCCAAAGTCTGGGTCCGGTGTCGGCTGATGTCGCCTCCTCCCCGACGTCAGAGCGGCTGGGGTATAAAAGCATCAGCCGACGCCATCTTCCTCAGTCTTTCTTGCCGCGCGGTGCCCGAAGCAGAAGCAGTTCGCAAGTGCAGGTCGGTCAGCTCCTGTGTTTTACGTATCTGAAGTCATCAAAAAGCTAAGTACCCCATTGGGGAACCTTTTCTTGCCTCAGCCGATGTCAGAAAAAACTGAAAAAGTTAATAACTGTTTGTCTTGTGGTAAACAAATACCTCATAAGGACTTCCATTCTTACTGCCTGCCCTGCCTTGGCCCAGACCACGACGTCTCGGCCTGTGCTGCCTGTGCTTGCTTCAATAAGCGCACTCTCAGGTGCCGGGCAGAGTTTGCTGAAGACATTTTTGGCGATAAATGCTCTTATACCATGCCGTCGGAACAACCGACACCACATATTTCCAAAAAACGGAAAGACCGGGACCGACATTCTCGGCCCGCGACTTCCACTGACACCACGCCAAAAACTACCGCGAGTGTCTGAACTCTCTTGAATATGCCCTTGAGGCAAAAGTGACCTGTAAGTTCCTCTACATCTGTAGTCCACTGGACTACCTTGCTGCAGTTTTGCAAGAGTTCTGCGATCCCCCTATACCTTATCCATAAAAATCCCCCCAGGTTGATTGAGCCTGGGTTATTTTAATGTTTTTGTTTGTGGTGACACTAGTGAACCTGACATGGAATTCTTCGGTCTTTTAGAAAGTTCTGGCTTTACTTAGGTTGTTACCATAGCTATCCTTAACTATGGGCTGGAAACCAGGGATTTGTTATTGGAACCATTACCTAGTTCATGTTAATCTTGGCCTCTCCAGTCTCCCATTTTTTAACACTGAGCAGGTCAGATATTAGAACTTGAGTTCAATTAATTGGATGACCATGTATTCTTTACTTAGTCATCTGCTAGACAGACAGTTTATCTACATTCACTCACTGTGGCCTGCAGTAAGGCCATGATTTATACTCTGGGTGTTACTGCCGTAGCACACTACAACCTGTGAGAGATGCACTTATATAGCCAAACTGGAAGCAAGCTCTCTTCACCCAAGACTGGACTAGTCAGTCAAGAGGAGAAGGTAAACACTTGCACCACACCACATTCATCACATAGTCCCTCAAAACCTACACCACAAAAACAGACACATAGCAAAACAAAACACACACCTACATTCACAGAGGCTCTCAATAAAAATCTGCTCAAGCAAGAGAGACCTCCAAAGCAGAAACGCAAGCAACCTCCACTCCCCCAAAACAACCCAAATGAGACATAGCCCACAAACTCAGTGTGCCACTCACCACAACCCATAAGGCATAACAACGTACCCAACACTCTAGTCATAGGTGACTGTAGTCAGCACACTGATGTTCCAATCACCAGACTAAACAAGGAGAAAGTTTACTGTCAGCTGCCAGGATCTGCCACATAACGCATGCATTCAGGTCACTCCACAACAAGAACAAATACAAATATGACCCTGTCATTGTCCATGTTGGTGTGAATGACCTGAGATGTACCTCTCTGGACTACATGAAAAGAGACATGAAGGAGCTGTCTGATCTTGTAGCCCAGGCAGGTGTGACCCTAGCCCTTAGTAGCCAGAATGATACCACAGTACAAGGAGAAAAATGATTGACTTCAACAATTGGCTAAGCTTCTGGTGCCATTCTAAGGGGATCCAGTATCTGTCTGCCTGGGATGACATGATCAACAGACCACGATGCTTTGCCAGAGATGGCCTGCACCCATCACCCTTGGGATTCCAGATACTGGCTAAGGCTCTTGCCACCCCTATAGTGCCTTTTTTAGGCAAGGTTCAAATGACAAATTTGCCACCGTAACAGGTACAAGCAAGCAAAATCTGAGGGTAATGCTACTCAGTGCTTGAAGTCTAAACCTCAAAATGCATTCACTCAAGGCACTCCTTAAAATGGAGAACATTGACATCTGTGCAGAGACCTGGTTCATGGCTCCAGAGAGCACCCCTGCATTACCAGGCTATAATGCATACCACACCTTTTGGCCACCTAACCTGGACCGAAACACTAAAGGCGGAGGTATGTCCATATTCATTAAGGATATCCACACCTCCAGGCTAGTTGCTCAGCATAATGCATCCAAGATTATCCAAGTACAACTAACGCTGGGAAAGACCGTAATCCAAACTGTAACTTGCTACAGATCCCCCACCATACCCCAGGATTCCCACTCCTTATTTCTTGATGATGTTGTTGTTGTGTCTTTCGGCTTTTCCTGGTTAGGGGTCGCCACAGCGGATCTCCGGTCTGCTAATGATTGGTAGTTGATTTTTACATGCCGAGTTACCAGCCCTAATGCACAACCTTCAACGAAGGTACGCCCATTCACGCATGTCTCCACGCAGAAGACGCTCTAGCTGAGAATCGAACCCGACAGCGTCTTACTGTGAGGCGACCACGCTACCGCAGCACCACCACCGCGGGTCCACTCCTTGTGTCTTGATACACTGGAAAATATTAGAGTACAACCCAACACCCTAATAATGGGCGATTTCAACTACCCCAACATTAACTGGGAAATCTACTCATGTACCATCTCAAAGTTTTTTGGAATTCATAAATTCCAACGCCTTGGATCAACTTATCCACAGCCCCACCAGGGGCAGCAATATCCTAGACCTGGTCATTACCAACATGGGCGACCGGTGTTCCACACCAGAGGTCAGTTCCTCGTTGGTCAGCTCCGACCACAAGCTAATCACCCTAGACATCCACATCCCACCCCCAAACCACCGTAAAAAAATTATCCAAAGCCAACTTCACGCTTCTTAAAACAGAAGTGGCAAACTTCACGACACCCATGCAGACGGACAACAGAGGTACGACTGCTGAATCCTTCACAAATGCACTTTATAAGCATTTATACAAGTGCATGGATTGTGCTATCCCTAACAGAGCCAAGGTGCTATCCTCCAAAAAAAAGGAAGTCAGTATGGTGGTCCCCTGCCATAAACAAACTCTACAACAGCAGAAAGAAACTGTTGCAAAAAAAGAGTAAAATCCCATGATTGGAGAAACTCCCTGGTCAACTTCAGTAAGAAGCTGAGATCCCTCATAAAATCCTCCAAAGCTAGTTACGAAAACAAAATCGACACTGATTCTAAAGACAACCACAAAGCATTCTATAGCTATGTTACGAATCTAAATGGCAACACTCAGATCTGCTCTGAGTTACAGCACAATGGCACTAAATATACAGAACCAACTGATATTGCCAACATCCTGGCAGATAGGTTCAGTGCTAACTTTACTCCTCTGTCACCCCCTAAAGTGCCCATCTCTATACTGGAAGAATGCAAAGTTCCTGTAATCACGGCTGCACAGGTAAAAACCACACTTTCCAAAGCCAAGAATACAGCATCCATGGGACCTGACAACATCCCAGGCTGCGTTCTACATAAACTACAGAATGAACTGGCACCCCACCTAAGCACCATGTTCAATCATAGCCTCACCTCAGGGTTTGTGCCCACTGACTGGCGCGCAGCGACAGTTATCCCACTCCACAAAGGGGGAGCCACCACAGACCCCGGGAACTACCGCCCCATTAGCCTGATGAGCCTGTTTTGCAAGGCCATGCAACGTATCATCATGGAACTTCTAAACAAAGACATTGGTAATCTCCAAACTCTGGACCCCACCCACTTCGGGATTGTAAAAGGCAGATCATGTCTCCTAAACCTGATAGACTTCTTTGAAGCAGTCAGCAGAGTCATAGACGAGGGTAAGGTGGTTGACACAGCCTATCTAGATCTCGCCAAGGCTTTTGACACCATCCCCGACTCTGGAATTATAGATAAACACACTAAACTAGGTATAAATCCCTAGGTCACAAGATGGGTTGCTAACTGGCTCACTGACAGAACCCACACTGTGAAAGTAGCAGACTCCAAATCCAACTTCAGACCAGTGACAAGTGGAGTACCACAGGGTTCAGTCCTGGGTCCTCTCCTATTTGGTATCTACTTTTCTGAAGTACAGGCTAACACAGAAAGTCTTTGATTAATGAAGTTCACAGATGACTGCAAACTAGGAGCCATAATCGAAACTCCTAATGATGTAGACATCCTACAAAAGGGCCTCACAGAGAGAGATGTCTGGTGTCAAAGCCATGGCCTCAAGCTCAATGCCAAAAAGTGCATTGTCATCCCCTTTGGTAAAAACTCTGTAACCATGAGCTACCACATAGGTGTGGATTAATTATGAGGTAATGAAGAGCATTTGTCCATATGTTCTGCCTACTAATGACTGGATCCTGGCCCCATGAGGCTAATTATGCTGCATCTCAACTCGTGTGGTCCAATTATTTTCACAACTGAGCTTATTTTTCAGACCTGAAGTGTCTCAGTCTTTCCATATTGGATCCTTTTCAGTAAGGCATTATATTGAGACTATCATTCAAGTTGTTTATGACTTCCTAATATTGAGTGACCAGCAATTGTATTTTGTGATGTCCTTCTATTCCTATGTTGCAGTATTCTTGGTGTGGGATTTACTGCCTTCATGCAATCCGTACGTCAGCTCCTATACAAAAGCTTCAGCAGCTGCATAGGACACGTAGGGCCATAAACCAGGGACCTTATGTGTGACGTCTGCACACACAATCCTCAGAACTTTTCAGCTGCAGACGACTTTGCATCGTACGATCGCTCTCCAGATGTCAAATTGACTATAGATAAGTAACCCATTGGGTTTTTCATTTCTAACATTTTACCGATCTTTTGCATTGCTTAGGCTTGGTTATTGTAGCTTTCAGCTGATGTCAGATAAAAAGGGAAAGTGCCAATGCGAGCGCCAAATTCCCCATAAGGACGCCCATGACAAATGCGTTTTCTGCTTAGGCCGGGAACACAACCATAACGCTTGCCACATTTGTAAATCTTTTGCGTCTAAGATCTTACGTAGCCATCTGGCAGCTTTAAACCTTTACTTAGAAAACCAATGCCCGAAACAGTTGGCTCTCAGGATGGATCCTGCTTTGGAGGCCGCCCAAGAACCTCCGCATAAGAAGGCCAAGATGCTTAGGCCTTCATCGCCTACCGCTTCGCACCCGGACGCCCTGCCAACTACCGATGTAGGGATTGAGTGTTCGGCGGATCCGTCAGCTCCATCGAACTCCCTCATCGAGGCTGCTGCACAGCCGATGTCCGGCCTGTGCACGGAGCTTTCTCAGACACCAATGCCTGTTAATGTTGAGGGCGAACCAGATTGTGGGGTTTCTTCGACCAGGGTCCAAACCTCGGGTACAGCCACTGCCAAACTCAGCTCTAGGCCAACTCCAACTAAAAAGAAGCAGAAAACAAAACGTATTACTCCTGCTTCTGAAGCCCTCCAGACTGGGAGGCCTTCACCTCCTCTCTTATGCAGGCATTTATGGCCCTTAGGCCTTCTGCTTCACCCACAACTAAATTGCCTCTGCTAAGCCCTAGGCCTACCTCTGCTTCTTCTATTCCCGTGGCTCCCCTCCTTGAGGATGGAGAAGAACATGAATCTACCTACTCTTCCACGGATGACTCCATCTCTTATGCATCCCAGATTGCTTCTCCCAATGAATATTACTCTCCTGATGAGGATTCTGTGGAAGGGGATTCTCCACCTGAAAACATTACATTTGGTGAAACCATCACCAAAATGAAAAACGATTTCAAATGGGATACTTCCCAAATGACAGAAACCCAAAAGAGATACTTTGAACCGCTGCAAGTGGATTCCCCCTCCCCTTCCACTGTACCCTTTCCGCTGTACCCCATGTCCTTCCTGCATACTTGGATGCTTTTACTGCAGCCTCTAGAACCCCTGACTCTCAGCCTCCTGCACCTAAGTGCCCAGACCGCTTCTACAAGGTTCCAGAGGAACAAAAATTTCTCATAAAGCCACCCTTAGCAGACCCAGCAGTGATTGCCACTGCACCTGATAAACAGTCTAGATTGCTACCTTCTGGCTCCCTATTGCCCACAGATAAAGATAGCAAATCCATTGATAAGATAGGCAAGAAGGTGTACACTTCCTCCACTTTGGCCTTCAGAGCCATTAACTATCAAACACACATGACCAAGTATGCCCTGGACTTAGTATCCCAAGCCACCTCTATGCTGGCTTTAATTCCTGACAGTCTCATTAAAATGGATATCTCTTCCAAATTATCCTTAGCACTACAAGTGGCTAGACACTCCATAAGATGCAGCTACGATGCTGCAGAAGCTTCTGCTCACTCTGCAGCATTAGCATCTGTCCTTAGGAGGTATTCCTGGCTTAGACTACAGAATCTGCCAGAGGACTTCGTCCAAAATCTTGGGACACTCCCCTGGATCACAACTTCCTCTTTGGAAAGCAATCTGCAGACCTATTTAAGAATCTGCAAGAAAAAAAGCAAAGAGTTACAGGATATTAAACATCTCCTAGTATCCCTATGCCCAAATTTTATAGAAACTACCCAGCTAAGACTACCTTTGTGAGGCGTAACCCGCATTCCACTACCTCCTCCTCCAGACCCAGAAGAGGAACTAGAAGACATTCCTCATCCAGGCTCACTGGTCCACCTCCTCAGCCTAGACCACCCTTTCAAGACAGGGGAGGTCCCAATAATGCGTGACTGCCTTGCTCATCTGCCCCTCTCAGCTTGCCTTACTCACATTTTCCCCTTCTGGCAGAAAATCACCACAGACCAATGGGTATTAACTATTATTCAAAAAGGATACTTTCTATCCTGGAAACAAATTCTCCCCTGGAAAGGCATTCCATTTCCCCCCAAAAAAACAATGCCATCTCCTTCCACAAATTCTGTCAGATCTGCAACAACAAGGCACTATAGAGCCTGTACCAACAGGGCAAGGGGTTCTACTTCCGTCTGTTCCTGGTCCCCCGAAAGGACGGTCCCTGGAGACCCATTTTGGATCTCTCCTTCCTAAACCTTTACCTGCAGGTACCATCGTTCAAAATGCTCTCTCTTCCCACTCTCTTACCCCTCGTACCCTTAAATGCTTTCATGGTCACCTTGGACCTAAAAGATGCTTACTTGCACATTCCCATCAGGGCCTCAGACGGACATTTCCTGCATTTCTCTGGCCCATCCTGGCACTTCAAATTTACAGCCTTGCCCCTTGGCTTATCCACCGCCCAAAGAGTGTTTACAAAGTGCCTAACTCCAGCAATTACCTTCTGCAAGACCCAAGGAATCCAGATTTACCCATATCTGGACGACATCCTTAACCTAGCACAGTCAAAGATTCCCTCTTAAGATATCTACACTTCACTATGTCCCTACTACAAAGTCTAGGGTTCACCCCAAACCTCAAGAAGTCCTCCCTTATCCCAGACAAGGACAAGATATTCCTAGGTTGCAGAATCAACACAGAATGAATGAAAGCTTTTCTCCCTCAGGACAAGTTTCTATCTCTAACTTCCCACTTCCAGGAAGTCTTCCTTCTCCCAGTCACTGCAAGGCAATTCCTTCAACCCCTGGGATTGATGGCAGCAACCATCCCCATGCTACCATTGGCCAGAATGCATATGCGAAAACTGCAATGGTACCTCAAAAACATCTGGTCACAACACCAAAGTCACTTGGAACAAGTTATTTCCCTTCTTCCCTGTTTAAAGAAGGAAATCATTTGGTGGATCCAGCAAGTTCAACTAAACCCGGGCCTCCCACTGCAACCCCCTCAACCCACACGATATTACATACATATGCCTCAGACTCAGGTTGGGGAGCCACCATGCACTCTTACAGAGTCCAAGCCCAGTGGCAACCTCTCATGAAAACCAAACACAATGTAAAGGAGATGACAGCAGTTCTTTTAGCTCTTCAGACCTTCCTACCCGTAGTGCTACCAGGTCCTCTTCTGATAGTGACTGACAATGCCACTGTAATGTGGTACATCAACAAACAGGGAGGTACCAAGGCATACCAACTGGGCAGGCTAGCCCTACTAATTTGGGACGTAGCATCCCAGCACAACCAATCCCTGCAAGCCAGCTACATCCCTTCACCAGGACAACAAGCAAGCAGACTTCCTGAGCCGAACATCCTCCCCACAACATGAGTGGATGCTGGACAGGATGGTCTTCCTAGACATAGTCCACCGGTGGGGCACTCCACAAATAGACATGTTTGCCTCCCCCCAGAACAGGTAGCTGCAGACTTTCTGCACAAAGACTTACTCCCCCCAAGCCTGGAGAGTAGACTCCTTCAGTTTCACCTGGGAGGGGAAGTTCCTGTATGCCTTCTCCCCTTTTTCTCTGATTGAGAAAGTCCTTCTGAAAATCAGGAAGGACAAACCAAAAATCTTGCTAGTGACTCCCTACTGGTCAAGGCAGCACTGGTTCCCCCTTCTATACAACTTAGCCAAGGGCAATCACTGCACGTTACCCCACAAGGTGGACCTTCTGACACAAGACAAAGGAACTCTCCTACACCCACACTTGCAAATGCTATCCCCGACTCTGTGGGTGATAAATTACTAACTCCATTCTGACACCACTATTCAGAGGACATGCTATCAGTCCTGAGGGAGGCCAGGAAACCCACTACTAGAAAATCATACCTTACTAAATGGGAAAGATTTACTCAGTGGTGTCTGGGACAGGAAAGGGACCCTTACGAGGCTGATACTCCCGTAGTCCTCTCATATATGTGTCAAACTTATAAAGGGTGGACTTTCGTATTCATCAGTGAAAGTGCACCTCTCCTCATTATCAGCCTGCTTATCTCTAGATCCTCCCTTGTTAGCCAGGCTACATGTGAAACTCTTCCTTAAAGTCAATCCATTCACCTACCCAATTTTTTCCTCTCTCCCCCTAACCAAGGAGAGAAGATACTCCACTCCCTAGATGTCCACAGGCAACTGAGATTTTACCTGGACAAGACTAGAGACATTAGGAAATCCAAACAACTCTTTGTATCTTTCCACCCCAGGGCATTGGGCAAGGCAGTCACCAAACAGACCATTGCATCCTGGATTAGAAAGGCAATCGGTTTCTGCTACTCACACCATGGAAAAACTCCTCCAGTTGGGGTTAAGGCACACTCCAGAAGAGCAGTGGCCACTTCCAAGGCCTTCCAAAAAGGCATGGACACAGCTTCCATTATGGAAGCATCTGCATAGTCCACTATACACACTTTCACCAAACATTACAAACTGGACCAGATCTCCAAAGCATGCGCAGGATTTGCCAGGGCAATCCTACAAGACTTTGTGGAATCATCTTCTGCATCCACCACCCTTTCATCAAACTAAGCTGTGGTACTCTCCCACACCAAGAATACTGCAACATAGGAATAGGAAGGACATAGAATAGTTGTGTACAATCTTACCATAACCATAGATGTCCTTCTCTTCCATGTTGCAGTATTCCTTCCCATCCACCATTCCACCTCACAGACTACCAATCTAACTGCTCCCTAATGCCTCTCTCCATTACAGAAGAGACCCAGGGCCTCATGCATGTCACCTTTGTCAGCCTATCCAATTGGGCCATCTACCTTGCCTGCTTAGCTTCAAGTTCTGAGGATTGTACGTGCAGACGTCACACATAAGGTCCCTGGTTTATGGCCCTACGTGTGACGTTCCACGCAGCTGCAATAGCCAAGCTGAAACTTTTGTATAGGAGCCGACATACGGGTCGCCTGAAGGCAGGAAATCACACACCAAGAATACTGCAACATGGAAGAGAGGGACATCTATGCTTATGGTAAGATTTTACACAACTATTCATTATTCCTACTTGATATCTCTATGGCTGTTTATACTGTGGATTATGAAATCCTCATAAATCACTTAAAATTTTATTGAAGTTTTACTAGTATAGTCTTGCATCATTTGCCTGCTGTGTTTGTGTTGTTTCCTAAGGGTAGTGGCTAGGATTAGTTCTTCCAGCTTTCTTGCCCTGAATTATCTGGTGCTTCAAGGTTCAATTTTGGCTCCCATGTGTTTCCACCAAAGGAATTATAGGAAGATGTATTTACTATCAGTTTTGTATCTTGTATGCTAATGATATTCAGCTTTTCCTCTTTTCCTATCACGATTTTTTTACCTCACTGTACTGTCTGAGGACTGTTTGGGATAATTTTCTCAAAGATGTTGAACTGACAGTGATTAGACACACTTTTGTAAGTATTCTGGTTTTGGTTTATATGCATTGTGACAGCTGTATTACTTAGTAGTGATATCTGTTGTGTGTTTTTTTTTTTTGATTATTTATTCCCTAACTGAAATTGTCAAGGCAGAGCTTCTGTTGGCATTCTGAAACTTGTTTTTCTGTGAAACTCCACAACTCCAGCATGATGTCATGTTAGGTAAACAGAGCTAGACTAGCGTTTGAAATAATGAAGCATGCCAGGCTTTTTTTCAGAGACTTGCTCTTGTTTTTTTCCTGAGCTTCAACTGTTGGCTGCTTTATGGGCCAGACAGAAGACATTGTCAAGATTTCTTTTGTTTATCTTTCCCAAGTTCTGGGGAACTGGCTACTTTCCCTGATTTGAGCATATGATCCTAAGTGCTGCTTTAGGAGGTCATTTTTGTTCCATCTTTATAGGACAGCCTGTGGACCCTAGTTGAGATATGTCTACTGTCTCTGACTGTTGAATTCTTAGCTCAAAAAATGTGTAATCAAATGATGGTGACTTGTCAACATGGATACCCAAATAATGACAATCATAGTCTGGGGGGGTATGCCATTTAAATTTTGTTTTTCAAATAGAATCACTTTACATTTATTTATGTATATATTGACATTTGCTTACTGGGAAAGTCTGACTGGGTAGGAACCCATTTTCAGCAGAGGCCCCAGGAGAAAAGCTCCAAATTAATACAAAACATTTTAAGAAAATTAATTATACAGTCTTCAAAAATAAAACACCTGCAGTTTAAATTATAACAAATTAGACGTAATATAAAAATATTGGTAAGGAATCAATATAAGGTATATGGCAATCATTCAATATTTAGAGAAATTTTAGACAGTTTGAAGAGAAATTAAAGGTGAGTTAGTCTAACACGAACAGGAGTTGCAGCATGAAGTGAGGGAAAATAGGCTTATGGTATATTTAGAGAGAGTCAGAGAAGAGAATTAAATAGTAAGGAAGTAAGTGAAAAAGGGAGAGTAAGGAGGTATAAGGAATAAAAGGGTACTTCTTCACATTTAGGAATATAGTGGGTCTATATTAAATCAGCGAACGCTGATTTATCGGCCCTTTAAGAGAGAAAGCTGACAATCCCGAAGACACAAAATCGCTGGCCATTTTCGGGACTTTGCCATTTCCTCTACTGTGGTGCGATCTCAGAGTTGGTATATGTAATTAGGGGGGTGTGGGGGCTTAGCCCCCCCCCCCACACTTTATTTTGTGGAACAGTGATTTTTGTTCCTGGGGAAAAAATTGCTGTTCCATGTCTTTGAGATTGTCAGCTTTCGCTCTTAAAGGGTCACTAAATCAGAGTTCGCTGTTTTAAGTGTTCTCTGATGTAACATAGACCCAATATAGTTTATCTTGGTTTTTTAGCAAGAACAGAGCCAGATTTTAGCTAGGAAGTCTTTAATAGCAGTTTTGAAAGATGGGAGGGAGGGTATAGACCTGATGGATATATAGGTAAGGAGTTTCAGGTCTTGTCAATCTTTTACGAGTACAGACAATGCCCAGCAGATGTGCTAGGTCTGTACACAGGAGTTTTTGGTCACTGTATCACAATGACCAACTTGAAACATAGTTGTGTAGAATGTTTTTAGTGCTGGACAGCCAGATGGATACTGGATAATTTTATAGGTGGTAAGAAGGTGTGTATATGTTAATTGATGTGACAGTTCTAACCAATTTAGGCTTTTCAGTGTTATACATTGGTGGGTTCTGAAAGGCTATGTGCTGCAAATTTAACAACTTTGTTATAGCATTGTTCAAGTTTTAATTTTTGTGAAGCCTGGAGGCTAGTAAAGATGGGAGCACCATAAAGAATAGTGGGGAGGAGATAAGTATTGGCAAGTGTAGTTTTAGTTGTATCAGTGAAAACGTTTTTGACTGTCTAAAGCATCCCTAGTTTTTGATGAGTTTTTCTTGTGCAGTTTTGTGTATGCAGGTCAAATGTTAGATTATCATTCACTATCACCCTCATAGTTTGCTTTGAGAAGTGACTTCAGTGGTTGTATTATCAAGAGAGAGGACTTTAAATTTTGTTTTTCATGAGAGTTGATTTGGGGGGAAAAGTAGTAGTTTGGTCGTCTTTGGGTTGAGCATGAGTTGTGAGTTATAAAGCCATGTTTCAGTGACTGTTAAAGCTTCCTGAGTAATTTTTTTGAGGTATACCAGTTTATCAGATGTACAAATGAATGTGGAATCATCTGAGTATTGTATTAGGGTGGCTTGTTGTGTGGAAGTATACAGGGTGTTGGTGAAAATGTTAAAGAAGAGGAGACCAAAGATAGAGCCTTATGGTATACTGGTGGTGAATGGGAGGTAAGGAGAGAGCATGGAGTGCAATTTTACTGACTGATACCTATTGGACAAGTAGCTTTTGAACCACAGAAGGTTAGGCTGAGAAATACCTAGCGAGGACAATTGAAGTAGGGGCTTGGTGTGACAAACTGTGTCGTAAGCTTTAGACAAGTCTAGAAGTAAGGAAAATACTAGTTTGCTATTATCTCTAGTTTTATTGACGGTATCTATATAGGTTAGAAGGGGAGTACTAGTACTATGGAAGGATGGAAGCCATGTTGTGTAGGGGATAGGAGTTCTTCCTGCAGGAGATAGTCTAGCAGTTGTGTATGAATACATTTTTCAAGTATTTTGGTGAGGGGAGAAAAGATTGCTATAGATCTAAAGTTATTAAAATCTGTTAAATTTCCTCCTTTGTGCAGAGGGATAATGCGTCTTTTTCCAGAGAAAGGGAAAGTGGGATTCCTGGATAGACTTATAAATAAGGATAGACAATGCTATTGTCTGCTATTTTTGCACAGTGTATTACAGTTTTTAGCATTTGGCTTGAATTGTTAGTACACCAAAAGCTGGCATAGTAAAGCCCTTTCTGAACTAACTTGTATCTTAGAATGTGATATAACAGTTGTAGCCAGTTTATAGTCATTGTCAGAACCGGGTAACCACAAGCCTGGAACATTAGAAAAAAAGAAATATAAAAAAGGAGGGGGACCAGTACTGAGCCATTTGTTATATTTATATAAAAATCCTGCAAATTTCACTGTATGAATTCTGTTAGTCCTCTAGTTAACTATCCAGTGGACAGTGTTGAGATTCACTTTAAGTTTATCAATAATGCCTGTATGGGGATTGTATCAGTGAGTTTGCCAAGGTCAGGAAAGGCAATGTGAACAAAGTGATCATTGTCCATGGTTTTAATGATTTTTAAAGAATTCTGCAAGGTTAATGATCGAAGATCTACATTTCTCAAAGATAAATTGACCTAGGTTAAGGGCCAGAAGGTTTCTCTATCTATATTAATGAGCTTGTATGATGTGCTCCATAGCCTTGAATTTAAGACTGTGAGATTGACGGGTCTATAATTACCTAGATCAGTGGCAGGAAGACCTTTGTGTAGTGGCATCACAGTGGGTGGAGGTTGAGAGGGTGAGATTAAAAAGGGTAAGGAGGTCCTTCAACCAGACTACATTTACTGCAATTAAGGGGCAAACAGGTATGTTATCAGGGCCCATGGAAATTATGCATTTATTTAGTTAGAGCCAATAGAACTTGGTCTTTGGTAATTTAGCAGAGAGGTTTGGATAGTGGAAATAACTGTGGGTGCAGTAATGCTGGAGATGCATTTATTTTCTAAAATATTGGCTGTGTTCTTGGGATTTAAGTGGGTGGTAGTATTATAGACAGACTCGGCCCATATTTGGATGTTACTTAGCTCCTTACCTAGTTGAAAGGAGGAGTTGCCATTGCATTTGGTGGAAATTGCTACCCTGAATTCATATTTAGCTTTACACTTTCTAATAATGCATTTAAGATGTTTGCTAGTGCCTTTTAATACTTTTTTGAGGTGGGGCAGTGATAATTCATTATATGAATTCATTATTTTCTTTCTTTGTTAAACATTTTATTGATATCCATATTCCACCATAAGGGTTTTTCTTAAATTTCCCACTGTATTTGGAGCAGATAGAGATGGACTTCTGAGTGCAATGATTTAGGTGTAAGTAGACATAAGAGGTGTAGGCAGTGCTTTAGTGCTGGTTTTAATAGGTGGAGGGTTACTATGAAATTTATTTAGGCCATCTACAAGCTGTAGCAAGTTTGCTTTTGATAAATCCCTAAGGGCAGTGTTATTTTGAATGAAATTACCACTTGTTTTAAAGTAGAAGGTAATGCCTTTGTGGTTGGATTAAACTAGGAAAAGGGAGAGATAGGTTAATTTGCAAGATGGAGCTATGTTTGTGTACAATATTATTTATTTAACACATTTTCAGCAAAGGCCTGGGGAGAAAAGCTCCATTTATTTACATTGTGTTTTACTTGGTTCCAGTTAAATGCAGAGTAGTTACATTTTGTATTTACATTTATACACATGCAGTAGTTATATTTATATATTCTAAGTTTTTACAGAGGTGGAATAAACTAAAGGGAAAGCCCACATGCAGTTTAGTGGATTGTACAGACAGCAGTTAAGTATAAAAACTGTTTTGTCATTTCAGGGAGAGGTTGCGAGTATTCTGTTTAAGAAGAGTATTTGGAAAATATCATACAGCGAACAAAAAGTCTTAACCTTGTGATGAGCATGTGCATGCAGGACAAGGACTGGTTAAGATGTTGTTTATGCAGTGGTTTAAAGCTACTGACTTTGTCAGAGAGTTTTATTTGTGTGGGAATACTATTCCAGAGTTTAGCAACATATTGGGAGTAGAACGAGTCTCCTGCAACATTATTTGATTTATCTGTAAGTAATAAGAATTTGTTACTAGAACAGAGGTCCTTTGCTGGACAGTAGGTCAGTAGTAAGTTTTGTAGTGCAGGGCATTTTTCTGGATGATGAATGAGTTTGTGTGCTGCAGTTAATTGTGAATATGTTAGGTAGTTGTGCAGTTCAAGCCAGTTTAATTGCTTTAAGCTATGACAGTGGTGGATCCTATGAGGGAGACTGGTGGCAAATTTAGCTGTTTTATTGTAGCAAGAGGAAAGTTTATTTCTTTGAAGATTGTTTATATTTGTTAGGATAGGAAATTCACCCGGGGATCACTTCTGTGGCTCTTTTCGACAGTGGCACAGGAAAATATTTTTCTTGGGTGGCAAAAGTCAGGGTACCTTTTTGGCTGGGATTGTATAGGCCCTAGGGCCGATAGACTAGTACCTACCTATAGGAGCACCGTATAACAGAGTTGGTAATAAAAATGTGGTGGCTCGAGTTTTTTTTTGCAATATCCGTAAGAAATCCATTGATCCTGTAAAGGGATCCAATTTTCTGCTGTGTAGATTTGATGGTGTGCAGTATATGCTGGTCATATTTGAAATTGTCATCTGTTATAACAACAAAGTTTACTGTGAGTTACAGTTTCATTGACAGTATTATTTGCTGTCTTTATAGTAAAACATTGATTTTGATTTTGGCAACTTTTGAGGTAAAAAGCATTAACTTAGTTTTGTTTGGGTTGAGTAGGAGGTTTGATTCTTTGAGCCAGGTTTTTGCAGAGAAGAAAGATTTTAGGGTAATGTCTTGAAAGTTATTTATTGTTGAGGCCACACATATTAATGTTGAGCCTTCTCCATACTTAACTAAACTAGTATGGTGAGTGGAGCTGTGGAGGTTATTAATAAATTTATTAAATAAGAGAAGGACCTAGGGTAGAGCCCTGAAGGACACCTGTAGTAACTGGTTGAAATGATGAGTAGGTTTGTTGCCATTTAAAGGCTTGTTGCCTTTCAAATAGGTAACTATGAAACCATGACATGGAGTATTGTAAAAGTCCTACTGAGGAGAGTTGAATGAGTAGTTACTGTTGCAAGACAGCATCAGATGGCTTTGACAAGTTTAAGAACGTGGTGAACGCAAGTAGACCATTGCTTCTATGTTGGTTTATTATATTGGTAAAATGTAGTAGAGCAGTAGTGGTGCTGTGCTGGGGCCTAAAGCCATTTTGTATTTCTGAGAGCAGGTTATTTGGGGTTAGATGTTGCATCAGTTGCATATGGATGCATTTCTAATATTTTGGAGAGGGAGAGAGAATTCCTATTGAACTCTTATTAATATTATTGTTGATGATATTGGGGTCTCTAGTAGGAATAGTGACAATCTGTTTATGAGAGTTGGTATTAATAAAGTCTAGGAAGTGTTGAGCATATTTTTTATTGGTCATATAGTTTGAGAGTTGCTGTTTGGGTACTCAATCACTTAGAAGAATAGCATTAAAATGAATAGTGATTATATCTAAAGCATTTAGATATTTTTTGTGATCAACAGGAAACATGGACGCTGATCCTTAGCAAGCAGTGACATACTAATTAGATTTATTCAGAGTAGCCTGGACCTCTAGACATTGAGTAGGGATCATGAGGGATTTGCCATGATGTAATGGGATTCCTGATAAATACAGATACTCCCTTAGAATTACCAAAAGATCTGAAAGTATGGTAGGTACCGAACCCAGGTATAGAGAAAGAGAGTACTGTCAGTAAAGTGATGCCAAGTCTTTGAAATTACACAGATGTATGTGTGGTGCAGTGCTAGAAAAGTCATTATTTAGACTTCTCTTTGTTTAGATTCCTAGCACCATATAATGCCATTTTACTATAATCCAAATTAGAATGCATTACATTGGAATGTCTAGGAGATAGAATGTGCCTAAAAATGGCAGAATGGAGGCAGCAGAAGCTTTTGTCACTATGCAAAATCCATGTTTAGAGAAGTACAGGCCATACCAGTTGAAGCAACAAGACCTGCTGACCAACTCTTCTCATACTGACACATGCAGGATCCCTGCAGAATGACACCAACTACTTAAACTGTTGTTAAAGTCCATTATTGTGTTTGTGAATTGCAGCATCATTTTTGTGATGCCAGGATGCTACTAAATGCCAGTTACTTCATGGCCTTGGATGCATACATAGAAAGCTCATTTATGTTGTTCTGCATGTCCTTCTAGATAAACTGCCTTAGATCATTCACTCCCTAATGAGCTGCCACCAGGTCATATGCGTATTGACTGGGATGGGGAGACCTGTGGGCCCTTATTGCAGAACAGATCCTGGCTTCAAAAAGATTAACTGTTACCCTTTCCTCATCCATCCTGGTTAAGGTGGAGTCTTTTTTTCTAACTGTGGAGTCACCTATAACTAAAATATTGCAATGAGTAGGCACAGACTTTGTGAAACGTATATTCTTTATGGGTTCCCAGGTGGTTTTATTCCTTTCCAGGCACCATAACAGGTCCAGTTTCCTCACATGGTAGGGGCATGATATTTTATATGTTTATTGAGAATGGAGTAAGCTATTTTGTCTTTGGATAGTTGTGCCTCTGCTAGAGGCAGTATTTACTAGTACATATCTCCATTCTGGACCATACTGCTTGAAGATATGGATGTCTTTACATTTAGTTGACATAAAGAGAATAAGTGAAAAGTGTATTCCTTTCACTTTCTAACAAGAGAGGGGGTGATATCACAGAACTGTGGTTTATCTTGGGTACCACTAGCTAGCAGGCATGGAAAATGTAGGTTAATTTACAAGATAAATGTTGTTTAAAAGGGGGCCCTATGAATAATGAGGTTGTTTCAGGAAAATTTTCTGAGAGTATCATGAGGATCCTTTGCCAGTAACTGTACTTTGATATTGTAGGCCTTCTGTACAACTTTACTTAACAGGTTTTGTCCATGTCCAAAATAGAGAATGAATGATGGTATTCCTCTTGTCTTCAAGACACCACTCATAATGTTAGTGCTTCATGTTCCTTCTTCAAATCCGGTCATTCATTGGTGCTTATGTTCTGTGTATTTATTGGAGAGGTGACCTGTGTCCCAAATAAGTAATACCACAGGGATCTACACATTGCAGTGCGTTTTCCCTAAAGCATCATTGTACATCTTCACAAAACATGCTTTCCTTTGTGATATCTGGTCTTTGCTAGAGGCTTCCCATGTTGTGCGCATGTCCCCAAGGTCTGTCATAGGAAGACAAATCAGTTTGCCAGTTACCAGAATTCTCCCCTCTCCTCTTCTGACTATCTGGCAACTCCAGTTGTAGTCCTAGCCAGGATGGCTAACAATCAGTCTGTGTACCTTGCATTTGTGCCATTATGATGGTAACTGGTATAGGTAACTTTAGTGTTCTGAACAGCTCTGTATTTTGTGTATATTTTACTGCGTATCTTTTGGTGATAGAATGTCATTTTATAGAAAGTTATCTCTTTCATTTTTACAGTTATGTAAGTTATTGAAGCAGTAGTATAATGGTAGATTTGTAGTTATGCATTGTCCTTCATGCAGGAAGGTAGAAATTCACAGGATGCTTGCTGCATGGGAGCCAGAATATTATGTTTTTATTTTACTTAGGCTTACCTCAACTTTAACTCTTTATTTTAGCTAAATGTGATTGACTAGCTTGAAGTATAGGCACACTAAGATCTTAGTAAGGCTATATTTGGTAAAGTTTATGAGTTACTGTTTGGTTCACAGTTGTGGTATCTCTAACGTTCACGGATAAAAAAGTTGACTTTAATTATGCTATTACCACAAGGTCATTTCTGATGCAATTATTTCAGTATGTTGACATTTTTTGTTTTTGCTAGACCCAACACTGAAGAACCTGTCACAGGAAATTATCGAGCTGTTGAAGAAGTTAGTTGGCCTAGAGACATTTGCATTAGCTTTCTCTGCTGTGCAGAAGGAAGCCAGCCATAAGAGGGGGATCAGGAAACAAAAGAAGGCCATGCAGGTAAGATAATGTTCTTTTAAGCATTCCTGTTCTTCACTTGTCCACTTTCTCCTGACTATTAGCTACCACCTCAGTAGTGTACTCTGCAGTTACAGTACCTGCCTTCTCATGTCCATATTTGTGTTCACAGTCATCACTTAATTCTCAGAAACCCCATGTAGTATTCAGACCCGCAGATGAGACTAATATTAACTGCAATATACTGATAATTTCTAGAGTGCAACTGAAACACCAAAAGCAGGGTGTAGCTCTACTAGTGCAGAGAACTGCTTATTAACTGTGGCTTCTGCTGAAGTACTTCCTGTCTGCAACAAGTTAGTCAGCATATTGTGGTCCTCTCTCATTTTGTCCTGTGCCAATCTCTGGTGACCCGAGGTTATTCACCATTAAGATTATTATTTTAAGATGCAGGGCTACTGCAGAAAACATGGGATGGCACCATAACTGTTTTTTCTAATACAGGCCTACATGTTGATGTAGCATTCAGACTAAATAAATAAATTAAGGTGATCAGAATAATAGTGTGTGCTATCATTCACAACAAACATTAGCAGATTAATTTGCAATTGCCAGTTTACCTGAAATTCCTATCCATTTTCAATGATTACTTGTCAGTCAGTTGTGTTTTGAAATGTAAGCATAATGTTCAGTAATGTGTTTATATGTTTTAATGCTTAATATAATTTATATTTATTATTTACCCTTGAGATCAGTTTTTGGGGAATTTTAATCTGTCAGATGTGGATTTTAAATAGGATGTTGAGTGTGTTTATTTTTTTCATTCTGAAGAAAGCGCTAAATAAAATATTTTTACTGAATTGTGACTATATTGGGTTTCATTTGTTTTTGTTTACTGGTTTTGGTTTGATGCAAAACTGTCTTTGGTCTTATTTGTAAAGATTACATTGAATATTCCGGATCCCTTCCGTTTGACTTGACACAGTTGCTGTTATAACTTATGATATGCCTTCTTCCCATATTACAAGCTCGACTACTGAGGGTAACGGTGTGAATAATCGGCCGTTCATTAGCAGACTGATGATAATGTACAACCTTTGCAGTCCTTCGCAAGCCTGTAATAGTAAGAGAATGTATGCTGAAGTAGTTTTCTATGCAAATGACCAGTCAAGCTTTGGACATTTCCGAAGTGTCCAACTATTTAAATAAGATTTCTTGTCTTGAATTGGGAGATGGAAAAACAGAAAGGAAAGACTTTAGCTCAACAATTAATAATTTTTAATAGTTTGGCCAATTATAAAACATTGCAATTAGACTATGTTTATTTTATAGAATTTATCACATCTAAAATCATTCCAAAAGGCTTTCAAATGTTCAAGTTTCCAAACAAAGTTATTGTGGATTCCCCATTACATGGTGAATTGATTTTTTTTTGTTTCTCAATAAGATTGGCATTGAATTTTTAGAAATGATTAAATGTAATTACTTAACAGATGCAAGAATTACAAAGAGGGAGATTATTGTTATGGAAACAGCAATCAAAAATCATTTGACTTTTCCATTATATCTTACTGAAAATGAAAGAGTGTTCACAAAATTAGATGAACAGCTTAAGAACAATTAAGCAAGGAAAATCAAAAAACTAATCAGAAACAAAAATGAACACAGTAATAATGTAGCTTTTCCGCTACGCAAATGGCTGCATGACCCATGAAATTTTAGGAACAAATCCGATGGTGTAGAGATGGTTTAGGTTGTAAAGAACATACTCAAAGGAATTGTTTGGATAGTTTGGAAGAATTTCATATAGACACTGAAAGGGACGGGAATAATGACAATGATTTTTTAGTCCAAACTCAACTTGGCAATCCAAGTGAATTGTGAACAAGTCACAGAAGAATTACTATCCGTCATGGACCAACAAACAGAAATGAGGGCATGTCTGATATTCAAACAAATGGAAGAGTATCATGATGGATTAACATTGTATTACCCTCAGATGAAAGTACTTAGAACTCTATAAAGACTGAGTCATTTCAGATTTTAGTGATGTGGTTATTACTCAAACACATGCGGACTTATTTAATAAAGGATTCAATTTTTTTAGCAGCCAGGAGGGCCAGTCTTACAATAATTTGAATTAATGTGAACATGTTTATATGCAACTCAAACCTTTCTTTGTTTTCTCACAATTCCACAAATGTAAATTATGGAAGTGGGTTACAGAGGCATAGTTTATACAGCCCACCCCTGCATGTCTTCCTTAGACTGTATGAACAACTGGTTGAGAAGCATATTTGTTCCCTAGTAAGTAAAATAAATTGTGATGATTTTACAACTTAACTGTTGCTAAATTAAATTTATTACACCAGTTATCAGGAGATATCAGAATTATGAAACCTGACAAAGGGGGTGGGTAGTTATCATGACATCCATCATTTTATAGTTCATAAATGTTTTCTATTTTAAATAATTATATTGAATTGTATTTAGTTTCTTTAAATGAGATAAGTATAGCTTTTAGTAAGATTGTTGCCTTTCTTAATGATTTAGTGTTGGATCAAATGATTACACCGGAATTGTTTGAGTTTTTTGCATGTTAAACATCCAATTACAACTTATATCTTCAGCATTCCAGAGATACACAAGGATCAGATCGCTCCACCATTGAGGCCTATCATCTCAGCACTTGATAGTAAAACTGAGCCTGTAGTGATCTTTATAGACCACAGATCGAAGGGCATTTTGGAATATTTCCACATGTACTTACTGATTCATGGCATTTATTGAGTAACTTGAAAAATCAGTATTTTGAGGGGAAAGGCATTATTGGTTACTGCTGATATTCAAAATTTATTCACCGTTATCCCACTGGATACCGATTTAGGGTGGTTTAGTGACATTTTATTTAAGAAAAAGTTCTTAACTGATTCCAGTAATCGGCTAGTTATTGAGTTTATGGAAATTGCCTTAAATAATAATTTTATATTTGAAGGTGAATTTTATAAACAGAAGTCTGGAGTTGCTGTGGGGACTGCAGCGGCCCTTATTTTTGCCAGCTTGGTAGTGTCATTGGGAGGATTGTTTATTCAGGCATGAACTGTTTGAATATGTATCTATGTGTTTTCATTATTTGGATGATGTGATTATAGTGTGGTAAGATGCAGCTAATCAGTTAACAATTTTTTTTAAATGGATTAATAACAGTACTACTGTTTTAATTTTTAAATTTATTTTTCTGAATCATCTGTTGATTTTTTTGGATATTACCATCTCCAAGAGTGATAATGGGAATGATCTTGAGTCCAAGGTGTATCGTAAGCCTACATTTAGAAATTTGTATTTCTATTTTATGAGCAATCATCCTTATAGATTTATAGGTAGGTACTAGGCTATCGACCCAAGGGCCTAAGTAAGCCTAGCCAACATGGTTCCCTGGCTTACTCCACCTAAGAAAGTTAATTTCCTGTGCCCCTGTCGAGCAGAGCCACAAAAGTGATCCCCGGGGTGTATTTCCTATTTCCCATCCACTCATCAAGATTTTTCTTGAAGAGTGCCAATGAGGAACTTTGCTTGACATAGATGGGTAGCTTGTTCCAGAGTATAGGAAGTCTCTGGGACAGGAATCTATCCCTCCAGCATGTCCTGTTTATTGTGGTGAGAAGGTTTAGGTCCCTAGAGCATGTAGGTCAGAGGTATTGGGATTTCTTTAGGTGTAGCATGTCCAACAGCTCTGGGTTTAACATAGCTTTATATGTTAGGCGATATGCTACAGAGTAAAGCTGGAGTTTTTTTGAGATGGTCAATGTAGGGCATCTGTTTGAGGCCAGTAATCCTCTTTGTGAGGTACTTCTGTGGCCTTTCCATCTGCTGCAGATGTCTTGTGAGGTACATTCCAAAAGGGGCGTTCTACTCTATAATGGGTCTAATGAGCACCGAGTAGATGGGAACAAATGACCTATTTTTTCCTGGATGAGAAGCCTTTTGTGATGTGTGTTACTGTGGCAATGTGATTATCAAAGGAGAGACTACTGTCCACCTGGGTCGCAAGGTCTCTTATCACACATTCGACATTAAGTAGACTGCCGTTTATGTGGTAGTTCATGGGTACAGAGTTTTTGCCAAAGGGTGTAACAATGCACTTTTTGGCATTGAGCTTGAGGCCATGCCTCTGACACCAGGCATCTGTCTCAGTGAGGCCCTTCTGTTGGATGTCCACATCATCCTTATTGGATGAAACATAATATAATCAGGAGACAGTTTGTGAGATTATCCTGTTTGACATTGGATGATGATATGTTCCAGTAATAGATGGATGTCTTATGTAAATTATTATTGGATAGACAGTACCCATCAAAATTAGTTGAAGAGGACAGTTTGGAAATTGCAGGATACAGACATAATAAATTTGCACCTATTCTACAGATTTGTATAATATCCTTCAAGAATAAGAACAATGATACCCTGAATTCTCTCCAGTTCTACCTTCCCACTACACTTACCTTTCCCTTTTCCTACCCCCCCCCCCCAAAAAAAAACAAATTGGAGCTCTGTTGTTAAATATTTCTAACTGTTTAATTTGAGCTGTATTGTTAAATATTTCTGTTTAATTTTCCTACATGCTAATCTTCCATTGTTACTGTATTGTGCCTTTTTGCAACATATGTGCTGTTTAGATAGTTTTCTATATTATTTCACATGACTTGCTTTATAAGTAATTGTTTCCTTACAAATTCATGTTATGATTTTCATGCAACTTGGAGTTTTTCTCCACGGGCCTCCGCTGAAAATGGGTCCCAAGCCCAGTGGACTTTCCCGGTCAATAAATCAATAAATTTTGGTAGAGACACAAGTGTATCTTTTTCTAGGGGAAGCTTGAATATTATTTCTCCAAAAACTGAGATGTGTTTGATAATTTCCCAGATGTCAAAGACAAAATTGGCATGCATCCCAGTCTTTATTGTAAAAGGGAAAGGACTGTTAAAGTATTTTGAACAATGTAAAAAAAGTTGTATTTCAAGGGCTATTTTCCGTCTAATACAAAAGGAATTGTTTATTTGGCTACATGGACTGCATGTCCATAGGATCATAGGACATTACTAGGCTATTGGCTTTGAGGCCCTTAGATGCCTAGCCAAGAGTTTAGCCCATGTTTAAACAAGTCAGCACCCAAAGCCCCTGTCCAGTAGGGACACAGGTGGAATCCCAGGGATCTATTTTCTGTTTCACATCCAGTTATCCAGGTTGCGCTTAAAAAAGGATAATGAGGTACGATAATGAGGTACTCTGCTTGACGTGGAGAGGGAGTCTGTTCCACAGATGGGGGAGTCTCTGGGACACAGGTCAGTCCCGCCAACACATCCTATTGATATCACAGACCAGGTTGAGGTCAAGCATACGGGTTGCTCATGTGGAGTTTGACTTGCAGATATGCAGCAGTCCCATCAAGGCGGGTCTGGGATTGCTTTGTATGCCAGACAGAGGTTGCCTATGAGGAGTCTGTATGAAACTGAGTAGAGGGACAGGGCTTTTAGCCTGTCTGTGTAGGTTAGATGTTTGAGGCCCTTGATTCTCCTGGTGAGGAACCTCTGTGGTCTCTCCAGCTGCTGCATGTGCTTTGCAAGGTACATGCCGAAGGGGGCATTGTACTCAATATTGGCCTTATAAGGGACGACTACAGGGTTGTTATGACCTCTTTGTCCCTGGGTGAGATACCCTTACTTATGAGGTGGACCATGTAAAAAGCTTTCTGTACAATGGAAGCAACATAGTGGTCAAAAGTCAGGTTGCTATCAACCTGGGTGATCTAATCCCTCACTACTGATTGACATTAATAACAACATCCTAAGTGTACATTCTCTCCAAAGGAGAGGATGATGCATATTTTGGCATTCAGCTTGAGGCCATGTTTCTGGCACCAGTCATTTGTTTGGGTGAGGACCTGTTGGAGGAGATTCAAATCACTTGGGGACTCAATGACTGCTCCGCTCCCAGCTTGCAGTCATCTGCAGACTTGGTCAGCCATAGCCCATTGGTTTTGGCCTGCATTTCAGAGAAGTATATCCCGAATAACAGAGGCCCCAAGACCAATCCCTGGGGTACGCCGCTCGTTACGGGTTTACTGCTTGAGGTGGCTTCCCCTGTTTTGATTAGGTGGGTTCTATCAGGTTTTTATGTTGGTGAAACTAAAAATAAATTGAAAATAAGAATTTACCAACAGTAGTATTCCATTAAAACTAGTAATATAAACAATGCTTGACTAATCATAAGGTGACTTGTAAAAAATTTTAATAAATTTATGTTTTTTATTTTAGGTAGGGTGTGTATATTGATGATGGAGACTGGGTCAATCAACTTTTATATAAAGGATTGTTTTGCCAGCTAGATTTATGGTCTGATAAGCCACCTGATCTCAATCATTATTTGTCGATCAGTTGTGTTTTGAAATGTAAACATATTGTTAAATAATTTGTTTATATGTTTTAATGTTTAGTGTAATTTATTATTTATTCATTAGACCATTTTTTGAGGCATTTTATTGGTTAAATGTGGATTTAAAGTAAGAAGTTAATGTGTTTTTCATTCAGAAAATGTCCTATTAAGGAGGAAAGCAGTAAATAAAAGTTATTACTAGATTGTGACAGTGCTGATTTCCTTTTGTTTAAAAATTTAATTTCTTGCCTTTTCATGTGGTTCTTGTTGCTAGAAAAATAAACATTTGAGGGCTGTGTGCCATCACACCTTGATTTCAGTACACATTTCCATTACAAGTTGGCTTTTTTTTTGTAAGAGTTTATCTCCTTCAGTTGGCGGCTCATTGACACAGAGAAATTCTCTCTTTCATCATTTCCCACTAATGTAGTGTTGTGATATAGAGTGGTTTTCAGAAGTGCTTAGAGTAGTATTTTTTTTGTCATTTCTAACAGTTGTGGGACATTTTTTAACATTTTGTTACCATAACAGTAATGCGGAGACTTGCGTACCAGTTTTCTGCCAAATACTTGATGTTAAGCATTTGCAGAGGAAGATCTATATGTGATTTGTATTGTTTTTTTCTTACTCTTGATCTTAGCACCAGTCTAGATTTTGCAAAGGAGTTCGTGAAATAGTGGTACAGCTGAAAAGATACTTGAATGTTTCAATCAAAAAATGTCTGAAAAAAGCAAAAAGCAATATGCTGATTTTCTTTGTGTTTCACTGTTGTAGTCCTGACTATTAAGATTTCCTGCTGTGAAAGCTGTTGGCCGGCCAACTACCAGAGAAAACTCTTTTTGCCTCCCAGGCTGGCGGACACTCTAACAGACATCAGTCCAGTTGGGTATAAAGGGAGTCAGCCTGCGTTATCACTTCAGTCTTTTCTTGCCTCCAGAGCCTGAAGCATTGTACAAGTGTGTCAGTCACCCATGCGTCCTATAGTGTCCAGCAGGGGCTGGACAACAGCGCCACTTTCTGTCTTTGTTGAAAAAAATCTCCAGATTGTGCTAGACAGTTGTCATACTGTGCTTAGAGATACTAAAGGTTTTTTGCTAGAGCTGAATAATCCGTTAGATGTTTTATGTGGTCATTGCTTTTTTGTCACACTTGATATAACTTCTCTATTCACTGTTATTCCCAGTAGTTGGGGGGATTTAGAATATTAGAGAAATATTATGTGCCAATGGATTTATTACTAGCAAAGTTGAACTCATTTGTACTCTCTTAGAGATTATTCTTGAGAATAATGTTTTTATTTTCAATGACTCCCATTATATACAGAAGGTTGGCATGGCTATGAGCACTGCTTGTGCCAATAGCTACGCCAACCTAACACTTGTAAATTGGGAGACTAAGTTTGTTCTCTCCAATAATAGATTTTGTAGTTCAATAAAATGGTTCAAACGTTTTGTCGATGATATTTTTTTGCTAAAGCAAGATACAGAAGAGGAGTTAGTATAATTTTTACAGTACCTCAATGGATTGAATGACTTTTTGAGATTTATGTATACATATTCATCAGAAGAGATTGATTTTTTAGATGTGAAAGTGAGTAGAAATGCCCTGTCATCTGTTTCCACTACTATATATATAGGAAGGACATTAGGAGGAATAACATACTCCACAACAGCAGTATGCATCCCAATCACACAACATTTAATGTTTTAAAAGGGCAGATTTATTGCATGATGCATCTCCATAGTGATGATACACAGCTAACTCTTGCACTAACCAGATTGAAAGAGGAATTTATTGAGAGGGGATACAAGTCCACTGCCATTGACTCTCGGATTAGTGCGGCTTGGGTGGAGAGAATTAGAAGATGTAGACCTTATTTTGAGAATGTTCCCCCAAATGCCCAAACAAATGTTGGTAGAGCTGTTGATTCTCCATCTAATGTTATCACCAGTAGTACTGTAGGGGTTAGGATGCCACTAACTTTTGCTAGCAATCTGTGCATGGTATATGATGTTATTAAGAACAATTGGGATATTCTCTTGACTGATCCTGGACTCGAGATGTTATAGGTTGCCAACCCAGTTTTACTTTCAGGAATAACAAATCTCTTAAGAACCAGTTATGTTACAAATCCAAGGGTAGACAGAATGCTGTACAATCTGATAGAATGGTACGTACCCATGCAGGTGATGTATGGCTTGTGTGTGTGTATATGGGGGGGGGGGGCACTTTTGTACATCCACAATTAGGCTTTGAGATCAACACCACTTTATATGCTGATTGCCATACCAAGCACGTTGTATATTTTTGTTTCTGTACTATCTGTTTTTCATTCTATGTAGGCAAAACAAATAGAGTCTTCAAGGAGAGAATTTTAGAACACCTAAGAGACATTACGAATGCTAAGGAAACAAGTGCGTTGGCCATGCATGTTGCGAAAGAAGGCACTGCACATAAGTTTAAATTTTTTGTTCTAGAAGTCATACACGATAGTATTAGAGGTGGTGACATCAATAATAAGACAGAATCAGTGGAACAGAAGTGGATTATACGTCATCAAGCTGACAAACCACCAGGTCTTAATAGTAAGGTGTCTCTGAAGCCCTTTTTAAAAGCTAGAGTACTGAAACATTGACCAAGTAGTACCAGGCCTATGTCCTTTGTTTCTTATATATATATATATATATCTTTGCTATAGTTTTTATTTTATATGTCCACAAGATTGACCAGTTTTATATACATATTTTTAGTCAGATTTTATTATATGTGTATATATATATATATATATATATATTAGTATATTTAAATTTTGACACATTTTAGAATTTATATTTATGTTTGTGATAGACCAGAGTCAGTTTTAATTATGTACTTAGCAATGTTTGAGCTGCAATGTATGTTTTATAGTGTTGCTGATTTACACACTGATGTTAGTTTCTTCACTGCTTAGACAAGGCACTGTATGTGTTAAATTGGTTCAGTGGTTAGTGTGCCTCATTGGCTGCTAGAATGTTTAAAGATGTGACTTGAGTTTTAACATTTTGGTCTGAGGAAACGGATGTAATCCGTGAAAGCGTTTACCTTGTTGTGTTGCTGTTAGAGTGCTGTGTTGGAACCAGTTTGCCTTTTTCTTCACTATTTTGCTGTTTGCTACATTGGTTCCTTTATCGGTTCAGAGGTTTGTTCTGACTTTACTACAAGTGTGTCAGTCAGCTTGCACCAGAGAGAAGTTTTCACTGGACAGATAATTACCATGTTGGAGTACTCCTTTCTTTTTTCTTTAACTCATGTTAGATAAAATAATTAATTGTCTCCGCTGTGGTAAATAAATCCACACAAGACTTCCATATTCTGTGTGTCATTTGTTTAGGCCCAGACCAGGACGTCATTAATTGTCTTTTCTGCGCTAGGTTTATTGCTGGAACTATTAGGTGTAGGGCCGAATTCTTAGTGTGATTTCTGGGACAGGAATCTGTACGATCACATCTGATGGCATCCGCAGGTCATCTCAAACTCAAATTACCTAAGCACAAAAAAGAAAAGCATAAGCTAAGGTCTTCGGATGAGAATCACTCACCCTCTGATTCTCCTTCTAGACTTGTGATTGTTGTAGAAGGTGAAGTGCTTTGCCAGCCCCCTTCAACCTTTGAAACAGCGACCCAGGCCTTTGTTGAGACCCATTTGGAGTCTGACATGCCATTGTTCCCTTCTACTTCTACATCGCATACCTTTGGTTCATTGTTCTATTCCGAGACAGCTCAGCAGGCTGTAGCTTCCGATGAGCACTTACAATCTCGGACGCATCATGGCCTAGACCTACGCTGGTGTATTTTTAAACCAAAGATGTTCTTCATCTCACATTGCTGCAGTCCTGACACTTGGGTAGTCCGCTGTCCCAGTCGGCCCGAATACCAAAGTATAAGGCTGACGTCGGTCAAGGCGCATTAGTCTGACGTCAGGACGTCAGGGTACAAATGCGCATGACCGACGTCATATCCTCAGTCTTTTTTGCCGCATGGTCCGATGCAGAAGCAGTGTTGCAAGTGCAGGTTGGCGTTCTGAGATTTTCCGAAGTCGGAGTTTCAGACCGAATCAAAGTTGGCTAAGTACCCCGTTGGGGAATATTTTGGTTTTTTCTTGCCTCAGTATTTTACCGGATGTCAGAAAAAGTGAATAACTGTATTTCTTGTGGGAAACAGATACCTCATAGGGATTACCATACCTTGTGTATACCTTGTTTAGGGCCTGAGCACGACGTTGTTGGCTGTCGCTCTTGTGCTAGATTTAACAAACGCACTATTAAGAGAAGATTAGATTGTGCCAGGTTAGTTTTTGGCAAGCGGTGTAATTATAAAATGCCGTTGGATGCTCCGACGCCCGCTTCGTCTAAAAAGCGCAAGGACAAAGCAGCAAAGCCTCGGTTGGAAGAACCGTCCGTCCCTGACGCCGGTTCTTTAGAGGGCTCGGTGGAGCCGGAGGTTCAGCCACAAGTTTCTTTGGAGTCCCAGGGAGAGACTTTATTATTGCAAGATGTGCCCTCTCAGGAGGTAGGCCAGGCTGAAGGGGCTTCTCAGGTAGCTGTTCTTCCCTCCCTTCCTAAGGGGGTTAGGCCCTCCCCTTCTGTTTCCAAGGCTTCTCCCAGGGGCAGGCCAGGTTTTGTTTCAGGTGTTACCCCTAGTTCTTCAGGGTCTGTGCCTAAGAAGCATATGCTTAAAATGGCAGAAGATTTGATTACTATGATTAGAGGTTCTATGCCCCCTCCTGATAAGAGGCCTAGAGTGGAACCTGAGCTTGGAAGTTTTGAGCAGTGTTCGGATGCTTCTGAGTCTTGGCTGAAGACTTGCAGGAGTATTCTCCTTACTCTGATTCTGATGTAGATGATTCTACTCCTTCTGCTTCTCCTCCTGAGGATTTTTCTTTTCAGAGACTCTTCATTCCATGAGGGAGCATTTTAAATGGGAAGGTCAGGATTTCTCTGATTCCAGGAAAAGGCTTAGGGAATTTTTGTTTCTACCCCAGCATAGGCCTTTAGCTATACCTCCTGTTCTGGATGTGGTGGAGGATGTTTTGCAGAGGCCTCTGAACCCTGATTCTTTGCCTCCTGCTCCTGTTAAACCGGATAGATATTATAGGGTGCCTGAAGCTCATAAGTATCTTTTTAAGAGTCCTAGGGCAGACCCAGAAACTGTTTCTCAGGGGCCTAAAGGTGTTAAGGCTTCTGATGTTAAAAATCCTGTCCCTCCAGATAAAGAGGCAAGGGCTTTGGATAGATGGGGAAAGAAAGTGTATACTTCTTCCACTTTGGCCATGAGAGCTTTGAATTGCCAGTTTCACATGTTGAAATACCAAAATTATCTCCTTTCACAATTAAAGTCTAAGGTAGATGCTTTGGCGGAAGGTATTGAGTGTAAAGAATTGCAGGATTTAGTTCATGTTTCTGAACAGGTGGGTAAGCATTCTTTGCAATGTGGTTTTGATGCTGTACAGGCCTCTTCGAGGGTGGCTGCCACTGGTTCGGTTCTTCGCAGGCATGCCTGGCTGAGGGATCAGAATTTAGCTGAGCATGTTAAGACAAGGATTTTAGATGCTCCTTTACAATCTGATGTGTTGTTTGGTTCGCCTGTGGAAGCAGTTCTAAAGAAAATGGAAGACAAGGCTAAGTCTATGCAGACTGTTAAAGATTTTTTGCAGGTTCAGCCTCCGAAGTTTAGTAGAAATTGGCCTACCAAGGGGTGGACATATCCTGCTTATGATTCCCAGTCTAGGGGTAGGTCTAGACGTGGTAGGGGCAGAGCTCAAGGTTTTTTTAGGCCTAGAACAGGGAGTTCACCTGCTCAGTCTTCTGGTGAGGGCAGGGGTCAGTCCTTTCGTAAACAGACGCAATGACCTGCCTTTTCAGCTGCCAGACTCTTCTCGTCTGGCAGCACCTTTGGGAGGACGGTTGGCACTTTTCAAAGAAAACTGGAGTTTAATTACCCAAGACAGATGGGTATTGGATATCATTCACCACGGTTACAGGTTTTATTTCCATACCTTGCCTCCTTTCAGAGGCATGCCAGACATTCCTCCTCAACAAAGAAAAGAGGCTCACAAGCAAATTTCTCTGTTACTCCAAATAGGGGCTATTCAGCCGGTTCCTGTGCCAGAAAGGGGCCTAGGATTTTATTCACGCCTGTTCCTAGTACCAAAAAAGGGGAACACGTGGAGACCAATTTTGGATTTATCTATCCTCAACACTTATCTGGACATTCCCAAGTTCAAAATGTTGACGTTACAACAGCTTTTACCTCTGCTGGGCAAAGATCACTGGATGGTAACTTTGGATCTCAAGGAAGCTTACCTTCATGTTCCTATCAGGCTAATTTGCAGGAAGTATCTGCGTTTTCGAGCTGGAAATTCTCATTATCAGTTCTCTGCATTGCCCTTTGGCTTATCTACTGCCCAGAGTATTCACAAAGTTCTGGCTCCAGTGATAGCTTTCTTCAGGCTAAAAGGAATACAAATCTATCCTTATTTGGACGATTGCCTGATTCTGGCTCAAGGAAGGGACGTGCTTCTTCAGCATTTGGAATATGTGATAGCAGTGCTAAGATGCCTAGGGTATTCTGTGAACGAAATAAAGTCCAGTCTAGTACCCTCTCAAGACATGTGCTTTCTGGGTGTGAGACTGAATACAGCAACCCAGATGGCCTTTTTAACCCCGGACAAACAACAGAATCTCTCTCTTTACTTCCATCAACTTTCTCATCAGTCCGGGCTGACTGCAAGGACAGTCCTTCAAGCCTTAGGGTTCATGGCATCTTGTATTCTGGTGCTTCCCAATGCCAAACTGCATATGAGGAAGCTGCAATGGTATCTAAAAAATGTCTGGACACAGCACTGCCAGGATTTGGACACTGTCATTCAAATAATACCCTGCATTCAAAAGGAATTTTTGTGGTGGGCTCAGGAATGTCACCTAAACAAGGGACTCTCTGTGACCCGGCCAGAGGCGAGTCAGATTCTAACGACAGATGCCTCAGACACAGCTTGGGGAGCTCATCTGAATGGAAAGTGGATACAAGACAAGTGGCCTGCCAGACTGCAGCATCTACATATCAACATGAAGGAGATGTTGGTAGTTCAGTTTGCATTAATGGCTTTCAAGGATTTGCTTCTTCCAGGGCAGGTGTTGATTCTAACAGACAACACAACTGTCATGTGGTACATCAACAAACAAGGGGGAACACATTCTTATCCTCTATGCAGGCAAGCAATGATTTTATGGGAGACTGCGCTAAGCTTGCAACTGAATCTTCAAGCAAGGTTTCTGCCGGGAGCACAGAACTCCTTAGCAGATGTGTTAAGCAGGCAAATCATGGATCCCCACGAGTGGAAACTGGATCTTCATGTATTTCAGAAATTGACAGTGTCATGGGGAACTCCAGACATAGATCTGTTCGCTTCTCCACTAAACCACCAGCTGCCACAGTTTTGCACGAAAAGGTTTCATCACACAGCTTGGAAAGTGGATGCTCTTTCTTTCAGTTGGAAAAATCTTCATGTGTATGCCTTTCCACCTCTGCCTCTCCTCCCAAAGGTTCTCCTAAAGGTCAGACAAGACAAGCCAAGGATGATTTTAATAGCTCCAGATTGGCCTCGGCAGCACTGGTACCCATTACTGAGGAGTCTGGTAAGGAAGCCTCCATGGCCCTTACCCTTGATTCCACACCTATTGTCTCAAAAGGACGGTCATCTGCTAAATGTCAAGCTTCACTCTCTTCATCTAACAGCCTGGCATATTCTGTTTTGAACCATAGCAGGTCTCAGCTTCCTCAACAAGTTTTAAATGTGATTATGGAAGCCAGAAGACCTAGTACAAGGAAGGTGTACGCAGAAAAATGGAAGAGATTTTTATTTTGGAGTGCAGCAAAGGATTTGGATGTTTCTGAGCCAAATTTGAGTGTGGCTCTTCAATATCTTACTGAGTTGTTGGACAAAGGTTTGTCTTTCTCTTCCATTAAGATTCATGCTGCAGCAATTTCAGCTCACTATGATTGTGACCCACCATTGTTTTCTCATCCTTTGTTCAAGCAATTTCTTAGAGGGGCAAAGAATATAAGACCCCCGCGTAGAGCTCCTACTCCTGCTTGGGACCTCAATTTTGTGTTGGAGAAACTCACTGTACAACCTTTTGAGCCTGCAGCTACTGCTGAATTGAAATATTTGTCATGGAAGACTGCTTTTTTGTTAGCCATTACCTCTGCAAGAAGGGTGTCTGAATTGCAGGCCCTTATGGCGGTGGAGCCTTTCTTGATTTTCATAAGGATAGGGTATCTTTACGTACTAATCCTTCCTTTATGCCTAAAGTGGTTTCTAGTGTGGCTTTAAACCAAACTATTCATTTGCCTACTTTTTATGCAAATCCCCAAAATAAGGGGGAAAAGATTTTGCACACTTTAGATGTACACAGGCAATTGCGCTATTATTTAAGCAGGACTAAGGATTTTAGGCAGTCTCAGCAGTTGTTTGTTTCTTTTGCTTTGAGTTCAAGAGGGCAAGCCTGTGTCAAAACAAACTATTTCTAAGTGGATTGGGTTTTGCATTACTTTCTGTTACTCCCATCATGGCAAGGAGATTCCTGCTGGGATTAGGCCTCATTCCACTAGGGCTACTGCCACTTCAACAGCTTTTCTAAGGGGGGTGGCAACTAAGGATATTTTGGAGGCAGCTACTTGGAGTTCAGTGCATACTTTCTCTAAGCATTACCACCTTCCTCTCTACTCTAAATCTAGGGCTGGTTTTGCCACTGCTATTTTACAGGGCATGTTGGCAGCTCCTGCTTCTTTGTGATTTGCCATCCTCCCTTACCTCTGCTTTGGGATTCTACCCAAGTGTCAGGACTGCAGCAATGTGAGATGAAGAACATAGTACAGTTTTGTACCTACCATAAATGTAGATGTTCGAAGATCCACATTGCTGCAGTCCAATTTTCCCTCCCTCCTTCCCCTCTGTGTTTAGGGGTGGTTGTGTGGGTGTGATTGTACCTTTCTGATTTTGTATATATTGTACATATATTTGGTACAGGGGGGTTTGGTGTGTTGTTGTTTTTTGGTTTGGTCTTATCTTTTTAGGGTCTTCTGACATCTGGGGCAAGAAAAGACTGAGGATATGACGTCGGTCATGCGCATTTGTACCCTGACGTCCTGACGTCAGACTAATGCGCCTTGACCGACGTCAGTCTTATACTTTGGTATTCGGGCCGACTGGGACAGCGGACTACCCAAGTGTCAGGACTGCAGCAATGTGGATCTTCGAACATCTACATTTATGGTAGGTACAAAACTGTACTTTTCAGGTACCAGGGCATTGGACGCACTTAGGCCTAAGACCAAAGCCACCATTAAGAAAGGCAATGTGGCAGGGCCTTCGTCTAGGCTTACAGGCTCCCAGTTACAGGGATCCAAACAGGATTTGATCAAACTGGCTGAAGACATAACATTGTAAGGGATAGATAGACCACAGGGGATATAACCCCAGGAAGAAGAAAAAGTGGTTCTCCTCCTGAATTTTTTTCCAGACCCAAAGGCCCTTCTTACACATCCTATGAGGAATCTGATTCAGAGGAAAATCTTCCCTCTGCTTCCCCACCAGAAAATCTTACCTTTGGAGAGAGACTCCATGCTATGAGGCAGCATTTTCAGTGGGAGGCAGAAGAATACCCCCAGGCCAAAAAGAGAGTTAGGGAGTTCTTGGACCTTCCTGAACACAAACCCTTAGGTATTCCATCCATTTTTGGAAGTGGTGGAGGATGTTTTCCAGGATGCCTCATTAACCCCCCCCCCCCCCCCCCCCCCCCAGAAAACCAGACAGGTTCTACAGGTTACAAGACTATCATCAATATCTGTTTAAGAACTCCGCTGACCTAGAAGTGGTCACTCCAGTGCGTAAAGGGGCTAGCGACAGTTCCTCCAGGAACCCTTTGCCTACGGGCAAAGAGAGTAGGGCCCTTGATAGCTTTGAAAAGAAAATATACACTTCCGCCACACTGACTATAAGGGCCCTCTATGTCAATTCCATATGATCAAATACCAACAAGCCATTCTCGATCAACTTAAAAGATAGCCCTAGAGGATAAGAATCTTTTCAAGGAACTTTTAGACCTGTGCCACTCCATTTTCCAGGTGGCTAAACATTCCCTGCACTGTGAGTATGATTCCATGGAGGCCTCCTGTAGTGCAGCCAGTCACTGGATCAGTAATTAGGAGATATGCTTAACTTAGGGAGCAATCTCTCCCTGATCATGTAAAGGCTAGCCTTTTGTATGCACCCCTTGAAAAAGACTGCCTCTTTGGCCCTAAAGCAGAAGCAGTCCTTAAGATGGAGGACAAAGCTAAGTCTATGCAAACGGTTAAAGGACTTTCTGTAAGTGCAACCTTCTAGGTTCAACAGGAACTTCCCTGCTAAGCATTGGTCCTTTCCCACCCGACCTAGCAGTAAGTAGAGGAATCCTTAGAGGGACAGAACCCCCATGCAAAGACCTCAGCAACAAAGGTCAAAGCAGTAGATCTCCAAAACTTACAGGTAATAGAGTTTAGGCCACAGGCTCCTGCCAGAGAACAATTATGACTCACTCTCTTTGCTCCACCCTTCCATCCCCACCCAAAAACTAGGAAGAAGGCTGTCACTTCTCCATCAAAACTGGACCCACATCACTTCAGATCGTGGGTTCTAGACATTATTTCAAATGATTACAGACTGACATTCAAAGAGCCTTTAAAATACTTAGGTTGCCCATATTTACTTCATAATCAGAAATCACAGGCTGTCGAGCAAATTCAAATTCTGTGCTCCCAGGAAGTGATGGAGCCAGTTCTAGCAGAAGAAAAAGGGAAAGGGTTTTTACTCAAGGCTATTCCTAGCCCCCAGAAAGGAAGGTTCTTGGTGTCCCATACTGGACCTGTCCAACTTAAGTAAATTTCTCAGGGTATCAAAATTCAAAATGTTGACCCTTCAGAAATTACTACCAATAACAACTCCTCAGGCCTTCCTGGTCTCAATAGACCTAAAAGACACACAGAAGCTTTCTTTGCTTCAGAGCAAGCTCCAGTCCCAGAGGTGGACCTATTTGCCAGCAAAGACAATGCTCACCTAAGAAAAGTTTGTACCCAGACAAGGCAGACATTTGCATGAAGAACGGATGCTTTCTCCTCCCATGGACTCACCTTTTCATTTGCACCTTTCCCTCTTGCTTCGAGTGCTTCTAAAGATAAGGAAAGAGGATCCAAAGTCCATACTGATAGCATCAGACTGTCCCAGACGATACTGGTTTCCACTCCTCCTCCTCAAACTCACCAATCAAAAACATTAGCTGTTACCTCCTCACCCAAAACAAGGGGAGGATCGCGCATCCCAGTCTTCAGACTCTCAATCTTTCAGCCTGAATAATTCCACAGCACCCATCTGCAACACTAACTTAAGCCAGCAGGTGCAAAATATTCTAGAGAGTCTAGAAGGCCTAGCACTAGAAAATCTTACTCAGCCAAATGGAAAAAAATTGTCTATTTGGTGCCAGAAGCACCCCCTTGAGCCAAATTCAGCTAACATTTTAACCATCCTGGAGTATTTGGCTAGTCTGGAGGATAAAGGCCTCTCTTATTCCTCCGTTAAAGTACATGTTTCAGCCTTCTCTGCTTACATCCCTTCTCTTCTTCCTGTCTTTTCACACCCCTGCTGAAACAATTTCTTATTGGTGCCATTCACATTAGACCTCCCAGGAAGAAACATATCCCTCCATGGGACCTCAACTACATCCTAGAAAAATTGTCTTTGCCTCCTTTTGATACTGCAGCTAATGCTTCTTTAAAGTTTCTTTCTTGGAAAACTGCCCTGTTATTGGCTATCACTTCAGTAAGGAGGGTATCAGAGTTGCAGGCTGTAATGGCAGTGGGAACCTATCATTATCTTCCATAAAGACTGGATCTCCCCTGGAACTAACCTTTCTTTCATGCCTAAGGTGGTCACAAATCTGTCTCTAAATCAGACCATTTGTCTGCCTACCTTCTTCCCCAACCCTCAGAACAGAGGGGGAAGAATACTTCACTCTTTGGATGTACACAGAATGCTACGGTTCTACATAGGACAAAATCATTGAGGAAATCAGACCAGTTTATAAACTTTTGCCCCTGGCTATGAAGGAAACCCAGCTTCTATACATATCCCACTGCATTTCTTTCTGTTACATCCATCATGGCAAAAAGCCCCCTAATTTGATTAGGTCACTCTCAATTAGGGCCACACCTACTTCTGCAACTTTACTTAATGGGGTCCCCACTAAAGACACTTTGGAGACAGCCACCTGGTCTTCTGTGCATACCCTCATAAGGCACTACCACCTGGCAGCCTTTTCTAGGTCTAGAGCAGGATTTGCATCTGCAGGGAATCCTCTCTTCTCCATGATTTCCTTCCACCCTCAATAAAGCCTTGGAAATCTTCCCAACAGTCAGGACTTCACTAGTGAAACATGAAGAACTTAGTACAGTTTTGTGCACTTACCATATATGTAGATGTTCAGTTGTGTTCACTGTTGCAGTCTTCTTTACCTCCCTCTTGCCCCCCTCAGCCTATTAAGTAGGCTATATGAAATCAACTAAAATAGCAATGGGATCCTACCCCAGACTACCCTGGTTTAGGTCCCCCCACCGTGGTTCACCTATGGTACACTTTGGTCTCCTCCTAGAAGTGGACAAGAAAATATTGAAGTGATGATGCAGGCTGGCTTCCTTTATACCCGAGTGTATGATGTTGGTTAGGGCATCCTCCAGCATGGGAGGCAAAAAGTTTTCTCTGGTAGTCAGGCAAACCAAGTGCATTTATGGCAGGAAATCCCAACAGTCAGGACTGCAACAGTAAATACACTCAAACATCTACATTTATGGTAAGTATACAGAACTGTACTTACCTCCTGTTCCTCATAGAATTCAAATTTCCTGTTGGGAGAACATGACTGTTGGGGGGAGGGGGTACATCTTTCATCCATCCACTGGTTGTAGATCTTTTTCCTAAGTCTAGGAAAGAGCGATTCTGTCGGGTTTCTTCTTTGCTCAGTGCTCATGTCAGGTATTTTTCAGATCCCATCAGTAACCTTATCCACAGTCCATCCTTTTCCACCCGTGAAAGAGTCTTCAGAGTTTAACATGTTTATTGTCTCCAGACCATATAATTCGGTATCAGGTTTGTATGTGACACACTACTGAACTGCACTTCTATGTGCAAACTGCAATGTCCAAAACTAGGTTTTTCATCTTAATTTTGAGGTTACAGTATCCCGTGGATTTCACTTTTCCCTGAAATGCATCTCTCGGTGATGTCAGAGTCCATTTGTATTAGTAGCATGGGTAAGGAAGTGCAGAGAGCTTGCCTCCTTTTCTAAACTACTTTTTTTTTTTTTCTTTTTCTTTTTTTTAAATTCATCTGTGGTTTGAATGTGAGTGCTTGTGGCATTTTGTGACCGTAGTTATGAGGGCAGCACACAAAACATTTGCAGCTTCATTAGGAAGCCAAAAAAATTAATATGAGTTTGTCTTCTTTCCTTGCTCTTTTCCTATCTTCAGACCTAGCTGATCCGGATACCTGTTTCTGATTTTGGGACCACCCTTGTGTCATTCTTAACAAACCATTATATTCTTTAAAACAGCCAGGGACTGCAGCAGAAATAAAGGTTATCAGTAATTGGATAAACATGGATGACCATTGTTTGCAAATTAACATAGACATCCAACTTTATGCACAAAGTTTCTTGATATGTCCATCTCAGGCAGAAAGAGACCATTTAAATGTAAATGATTCAAAGGGAGAGAGATCTTTGTTGTACATAAAAATTAATCTTACTATAGCTGTTCTGGAGGGAGTGGGAAGCAGGCAATTTCAGTGCAAGGTGGGGCTTCATACAGTAATTGATTCAGTGGGACTAATTGGAAAGGGGCACGGCTGCATGAGATGGAGCTAACTTACAGTTTTATTTAAATACTTCACATGCCCAGCAGCTACTCTAAAACAGCCTTTAGTTTCCATACTATGTCACCATATGTAGCAGTGGGCCACTTAATTATATGACCCTCAGTACTGTAACATAAAAGGAGAGTCCTTTAGTAGATGCTTCCTTGTTGTCTACTCTCTTGAGGAAGTAGCACAGTCTCTTGTACCTGCAGACATCTGAAAATTAAGACTTCTTTACTTGAAACTCAGATTTTCATCACTGAAATAGGAAAAGTGTAGTAGGCTACTGGATTGGACTGGTCAGAGGATTTCTGATCTCTGTCATTGATAATTCTTACTAAGACATTAAGCCCATAATGCACACTGTTTGGTGCTGATAATAGTGCAGCTACTAAACAGTACAGTATGGTCAACAGGCGACCTATAGGCCTCAGCCCTGCCTGACAACTCAGTTTATCCAGTCTGTAGTAGGTTGCAGTAAGAAGATTTGAACACCATTTTTTTAATTAATAGGGTGACTTGTAATGCATGTTGTGACAAGTCTCAAAAATAATGGCAGGTATTAGTTAAATTTTAAACCCAAACAACAAAATTCATACTGCGATTCTTTTTTTATGTCCTAAGACTGCCACCTTTCCAGAGTCAATGTCTCATAATATCTGTACAGTTTCATTGATAGACTACAGTACCTACTTTTGACCTTTACATTGTCCTAATTTCCTGTAAGTGCTGAATCAGAGATGAAACCGTTTGCTTCTTTGGAAATCAGGGATTCTTGCTAAGCTGGCTTGAACTTAATAGCTTGCCTCTAGGCAAAAAAGCAAACAAAAAAAATACATTTAGTTTCTTCAACTTCTTGTTTCATTATGGGAAACCCACAGCTACTAGCTTGCTCTCCAATTCCTAATAGGTGCAGACCAGTTTGATACTTAAGTATTTTCATTAGGCAGAAAAACAAAGCACATAGTTGTTTTTGTATTGTTAGCACAGCATAATAAGGAATCTGATTCAAACCAGACAAGTTAAGTTTTGGATTTCTGTAAACATTGAGTTCAGATTTTATGAAAAAACTGTGTTGAGGTCACGGTTTAACCAAAGGAAATTTGGCTGGAAGAAGCACGGGGTTCAATCTGCTTTTTCCAGCCAAATTTCCTTTGGTTATTTTTTTTATTTTAACTAGGTGCTTACAGTGAGGTCATGGTGTGCCAAATAGTGGTTTCTCTCCTTTTGTCATATTTTAAATGTGGGTAACTGTACCACTATTTTTTTCAGATATTGCAGTGTTACTTAATTGTGTTCATGGGTAATTTTAGGACATTTTCTGTACTTTTAAGTCATACATATTTTTGCCGCTGGTTGCTCTAACATACTTTTTTTCCAAATGCATATTCTGAATGCATTTAATCTTTTTTAGTTGTGTACAAATGTGATTGAGAAAGCTTGAAATAGGAAAGCAACTGACTATGTTGAGCTCTGAAGAGGTGTGAGATACAAACAGTTTACTTTTATTTACTTTTCCTGTTAAAGCTGTGATAGTGTATGCTTCTGACATTAACAAGTTTAAATACATTACTTGGGCCACCTTTGTACTTTTATCTGGCTTGGCAGGCCTAGTGTGTGTTTGAATGAAACAAGCTGAAATACATTTCTGCGGCCATTGTTACTATTTTTAGTTAATTGTGGTCAGGTGTCTGAAGCTTACATAATCTGTAAAGAGGATATAATCGGTATGAACACAAGTAGCCTTTTGGTAAATGTAACTGACTCTCGCTAGCATTTAATAGTTAAACAGTTATTAATTTGGTTTTGAATGAAGCATTGCTAGTTATCATAATCAAACATCAAAACCTTGGGTAAACATGATATGATCTTTATCTTGTGTAGCAATACTTTTTTTTCCATAATTTAACATCTTTTCCGGCACTGGCTTGCCAGGTTAGGCTAATGCTTCCTGAGTTAGGATAAACAAGGTTTACCAGAAAATATATGATTGACAAAATAAGTGCCAGTACATCCCTTTTTACTTTTGGTTGGTACTGCTATTTCCATTCCATTTGGTTTTCCTTTTTCAAATTACTGCTTCAACTATTCATTATTATTTTGCATTCTTGCACTGAATTTAAGTTACAAATTTAGACAATTCCTCAAATCTTTTGTGAAGCTCCTCCTTGTCCTTTCTAAACCTTTTTAAATGCTGTGGCCCATAAGACTTTCCCACTGTTACTTCCCATAGTAGGCATAGGAAAGGACCTGTTCCAGATCTCTCTCTCCTTCAGTGGAGTGGCAGTTTCATTGTCACATTCCAAGTGTGTGTTTGTTCAGTGCTGCTTTGCTCTGGCTAACCATTCTTTGTCTTGCTACTTTAACAGCATTTTAGCCTGGCCATCACTTCCAGAGTTAGTACTGGTTTTGGAAGTTGATTTTTCATCCTGTTGTAAGGCCAGCACCATTGCATAAAGGGATAAAGTCCTAACTACAGCCCATGTGACCCAGGTTTGATTAGTGTCTCCAGCATCTGAGGAATTGGCAAGGGGAGAGTGGGCATGCCCATCCTGGGTGGATAGCAGGGCATACATTCGGATGCACTTGAAATGGGAGACATTGCCTTCAGGGAGGGAGGGCTTTAGCTGAATTGCCAAAAAGGTGGCACAAAATACCATTATGCTGATTGCATTAATGTTATGTGAATGAGTAGGGGAGGGAACTTAATGGTATAACACAACCCATGGCAGAAATATGCTGATGCCCTAGGGTGCCTTGATCTCTTCACTGGCCCAAAGATGGATCAGAGAAAGTCTGGTAGAGGTTTGTCAAGTTCACTAGACCCCAGTGAACAAGGAAAGGCTCCCAGCAGTAGCCAGTGGACTGCTGTGGGGGAGGGGGAAATATTAAAAAAAATAAAAAACTTAAGCTTACTGTTCTAGTTGAATAAGGTCCTACTGGTCAAGATTATCCTGTAGAAGAGAAATCGTTAAGTATAAACCTGTCAGAAATCCAGATTATTGAGAGAATCTCTGCTAGAAGGATTACTTCATATTTGTATTCCCCCTTTGAGATTAATCAGAGTTGAATTTTCAGCCCTCTGCTATTCCTTGGATGTTTTGTGTTTCAGTCACCACACTTGGGTTATCCTGCCAGGGGTAGCCCTCAGTTGGCCCGAATACCAGAGGCTTAGTATTTCTGCGTTGGTTGCTTTCACTCCAGGACTGACGTCAGGTCGTCAATGGTATAAAATCAGGAAGCCGACGCCATTACATTAGTCTTTCTTGCCGAGGAGCCCAAAGCAGAAGCAGTTCGCACAAGTGCCGGTCGGCCGCTACCAGAGTTTTCGTTTCTGAATTGAAGTTGAAGTCTTCTAAAACTAAAGACCCCATTGGGGATCCTTTTTCTTGCTCTAACTGATGTCAGAAAAAGTTAACAATTGTCTCGCCTGTGGAAAGCAAATACCACACCAAGATTTCCATTCTTACTGCATCACCTGTTTAGGCCCAGACCACAACGTCCCTCGCTGTCAGTTTTGTGCTTTGTTCAATGCCAGAACTATACATCGTCGAGCCCTTATTGTAGCTAAATATTTTTGCTGTTGATTTCCGTATTCCAAAATGGCTCCGGTAAGCCATCCAACTTCTGATCTTCCGAAAAAACGTAAGGATAAAGGCAGAGACAGACCGCACAGGTCCAAAACTGCCAACGAGACTTCCATTAAGCTAATCGCCAGTTCACCGGTCCTCAGTGAGGCGCTTTCACTGCCCCTGATGCCCGCTTCTGTGGATTCACAGGCCGCTACTGAAACCTGTTCGGAGTCCTGTATGCCATGAGACTCTTTTTTGACCAAGGATCCTCTGGATGTCTCTACCTTGGATGGGTCCAGAGCTGCTGAGCAGGCACCGGCTTCTGAGGAAGTTCTTCGTACTACCGATATTCGACACAAACCTACAACTTCTTTCGCATCTTCAGCTCTTTCTAAAACTATTGAGTTTAAGGCCCAGGGTACGAACTATGCCTAAAAAAAAACGACCCAAGCTCAAGCACCTGCTTCCATGCCTCAATCTTAAATGCTTAAAATGGCGGAAGACCTTATCATGCTTATTAGGGGAAGCCAGCCTACCCCTTCCAAAAGAAAATGAGACTTGTCTCCAGCAGTTTTATCTGACCAGGAGTCTGATGACTCTGAGGTTTCTGAATATGAAGACATGCAACCCTTGCCTCTTTATGAGGATTCAGATGCAGAGGAATCCATTCCTTCTGCCTCTCCTCCAGAGGATTTTTTCATTTGGTGAAGCCCTACATACTTTAAGGGAGCATTTCCAATGAGAATGTCAGGACTATCCTCAGTTCAAAAAGAGACTCTGGGAATTCTTAGATTTACCACAGCACAGACCTTTAGCCATTCCTCCTGTCCTGGATGTTGTGGATGATGTCTTTGTGGAATCCAGTTTAACTCCTGTCACCCTCCCACCTGCTCCCAGGAAACCTGACAGGTATTAGGGTCCCTGACTCACACAAATTTATTTTCAAAAATCCTACTGCTGACCCAGAGGTCATCCCCCAAGGACCTAAAGGAATTAAAGCAACCACAGCTGAGAATCCCACCCCGTCGGACAGGGATTCCCGAACTTTAGACAGATGGGGTAAAAAAGCATACACCTCTACAACTCTTAACATTAGAGCACTAAATTGTCAGTTCCACATGCTGAAATACCAGCAACATATAATGGAACTCCTTAAACAAAAATTATCTACCTTTCCGGCTTGTGCAGAAAATAAAGAATTACAGGAGCATATGCATTCTGCAAGCCAAGTTACTAAACACACCTTGCAATAATGTGGCTTTGACTCCTTAGAAGCATCGTGCAGGGCAGCAGTCACAGGTTCTGTACTTAGAAGGCATGCTTGTCTTAAGGAACAGACCTTGTCAGACCATGTCAAATCAAAACTGTTGGACGCACTATTGAACAAAGACAGTTTGTTTGGCACCAAAGCAGAAGAGGTCTTAAAAAAGATGGAATAAAAAGCTAAATCTATGCAGACAGTTAAAGACTTCTTGCAGGTCCAGCCTCCGAGGTTCAGTAGGCATTGCCCCTCCAAGCACTGGTCCTTTCCGGCCCCCTCAAGGCCAGCTCAGACAAGACCTAGGGGAAGCAGACCCCCCCCCCCCCCCCCCCCCCCAGGCAGCAGTCCCGGGGAATGCAGAGATCTAAGCAATGGAGTTCTTCCACTTCAAAAACAGGGAGTGCTTAGTCACCTCCATATGGAAAGAACTCGCAATGACTTTACAACTCAACCCCTTACCTCTGCCCACCTGCTTGTGCCCCTAGGAGAAAAATTCTCCTCCCATGCAAAAAGCTAAGTCTCCATCACCAACGACCGATGAGTCCTCAACATAGTGTCCCAGGGATATAAATTTTATTTCCACACTCTGCCAACCCCAAAAAAGTTCCCAGTGGACAGAGGCCCAATACCAAGTCCATTCCCTGCTCTCCATGAGGGCAATACAGCCTGTTCCTGCAGACCAGCTAGGCCAAGGTTTCTATTCCTGGATTTTCCTGTTACCCAGAAAAAAGGGCACCTGGCACCCAATCCTGGATCTATCAATTCTAAACATCATCTTGGTGATACCAAAATTCAAAATGCTCACCCTCCAGCAGCTTCTTCCTATGCTATCCAAGGATGCTTGGTTTAGCCACCTTAGACCTAAAAGAGGCCTTACCTACACATCCCTGTCAGGGATTATTGCAGGAAATATCTACATTTCAGGGCAAGATCTATGCACTTTCAGTTCTCTGCGTTTCCCTTTATCCTCTGCTCCCAGAGTTTTCACAAAATGTCTGGCTCCAGCTATTGCTTTTCGCAGACAAAGGAATATTCACATTTACCCCTACATTCAGGCAGACAGGAAAAGCTCTTACAGCACCTGTCCTTTGTAAAGGACCTACTGACCTCCCTGGGGTATACTATAAATGAAAAGAAATCAAAACTAGTCCCCACTCAAAAAATTGTATTCCTGGGAGCAAGCCTGGCACAGGATCCCAGATGGCATTCCGTACTCCAGAAAAACAAGCCTACCTGACAGGCTACTTCTCTCAACTAGCCACCAGAACCCAGGTAAGGAAAGTCCTGCAAGCTCTAGGGTTCATGGCATCCTGCATTCTACTCATTCCATATGCCAGACTGCATATGAGGAAACTTTAATGGTACCTAAAGAGCCTTTGGTGTCAACACTCTCAGGACCTGGAAACTATCATACCTTGTCTAAGGAAAGATTTTCTTGGGTGGGCAACAGCATGCAACCACAAGGAGGGCCTTCCCATTTCACAACCCCACACTGCCCAGACCCTAACCATAGATGCGTCAGATTATGCCTGGGGTGCACACCTGGATGGCAGGTGCATTCAGGCCCATTGGAGCCCAAATCAAATACATCTGCACATCAATCAAAAAGAGACGCTAGCTGTTCAGCATGCTTTAACAGCTTTCAGACCCCTACTCTGCCCAGGGCCTCTACTGATCAAAACAGACAACACCACAGTGAATGTGGTACATCGACAAGCAAGGAGGAACTCACTTTTATCCCCTCTGCAGACTAGCCATGACCCTTTGGCACACTGCTTCAGCCATGCAAATTCACCTGCAAGCACAATTCCTGCCAGGCTCCCAAAACTCTCTGGCAGACAACTTAAGCAGAAACCTCCTAGACCACATGAGTGGCAGCTAGACCACAGCACCTTCAACTTTGTAACCCAGAAATGCGGCACCCTGAAGATGGACCTCTTTGCCTCCCACAACAATCACCAGCTCAGCAAATTCTGCACCAGGGAACCTCACAGCAAGGCCTGGAAAGTGGATGCGTATCCTTCCATTGGGTAAACCTCTTGATCTATGTATTTCCCCCACTACCTCTACTTACAAGAGTAATACTAAAAATAAGGGATGAAAAACCAAGAACAATCTTGATTGCCCCAGACTGTCGATGCCAACACTGGTACCCACTACTGCGCAGTCTGTCACCTTTGCCTCCATGGCACCTACCTCAGATCCCAACTCTTCTGACCCAGCAGAATGGCGAATTCATGGATCCACAATTGCAGACCCTGAACCTGGCAGCCTGGCTTATTCCCTGACCTCTCCTCCTGTGGCCAGCCTAAGCAAGCAAGTCCTGGATGTTATATGTGAGGCCAGATGCCCCAGCACTAGAAAATCCTATGCTGACAAGTGGAAAAGGTTTTGCACCTGGATCCAGGCTAAAGGAGCTGAAACAGCACAGCCTTCCCTACCTCTCATCTTGCATTACCTAGCAGACCTACTACACAGGGGCCTATCCTCCTAGTCTATTAAAATTCATGCCTCTGCCATCTCTGCTCGTTACAGCACAGAGCCACCTCTCTTTTCTCACCCTCTCATCAAACAGTTTCTAAGAGGGGCTAACAATTTAAGGCCACCCAGAAGAGCTCCTACCCCAGCTTTGGGACCTTAACTTTGTATTGGAAAAGCTCACACTACCCCCCTTTGAGCCTGCAGCTTCAGCAGAGTTAAAATCCTCTGTTGGAAAACAGCCTTGCTTCTAGCCATCTCTTAAGCTTACAAGAATGTCATAGCTTCAAGCACTCATGACTGTAGAGCCGTTCATCATTTTTCATGCTGACAGAGTCTCCCTCAGGATTAACCCAACGTTCATGTCTAAAGTGGTGTCCAGTGTGGCTCTTAACCAATCTATTCATTTGCCCACCTTTTTCCCTAACCCTCAAAACAAGGGGGAAAGGATTCTGCATTCTCTAGATGTGCACAGACAGCTCAGATTCTACCTGGATATGACTAAATCTTTTAGGAAAACTGACCAATTGCTAGTCAGCTTTGCAGCAGGGGCAGAGGGCAAGGCCATATCCAAACAAACAATCTCCAAATGGATAGCACACTGTATCCATTTCTGTTACAAATACCATGGGAAACCACCCCCTAAGGGGATCAGGACACATTCCACCAGGGCAACCTCCACCTCTGCAGCTTTTCTCAGAGGGGTCCCTACCAGGGACATCCTGGAGGCTGCAGCATGGAGTTCTGTTCATACCTTCACCAAGCATTACCACCTACCTGTCTTCTCCAAATCCAGGGCAGGCTTTGCAACCACAGTCTTGCAGGGCATCCTAGCCAGCCCCAAGTCTTCTTGACTACCTCCACCCTTTATTCAGCTTTGGGAATCAACCCAAGTGTGATGAATGCAGCAGTGAAACACGAAGAACATAGTACAGTTGTGTACACTTAACATAAATGTAGATGTTCGAGTGTATTCACTGTTGCAGTCCTGGCTTCCCACCCTCCATTCCCCTTGTCTCTTTCTCTCTCTTCCTCACTCCTTACAGGGATTTTTGGTATTTACTTTCTACTGGTGGTGTTCTTCTACCATAACCTAGCTCCCTATTTGGGGGCTCCTGACATTTGGAGCAAGAAAAACTGATGTAGTGGCATCGGCCGCGTGATTTTATACCACTGATGACCTAACGTCAGTCCTGGAGTGACTGCAACTGATGCAGAAATACTAAGCCTGTGGTATTCGGGCCGACTGAGGGCTACCCTTGGCCGGATAACCCAAGTGTGATGACTGCAGCAGTGAATTAATTCGAACATCTACATTTATGGTAAGTGTACACAACTGTACTTTCCCAATTATGACCATTGCCAGGGTGCACTGATGAACTTTCAGTACAGCTCTTCCCTAAAAGAGCCCTACAGTGATGACTGTTCAACCCATAGTGGTGGGCTGGGAGCTGTATAAAACGTCTTAAAGTTTTTTTTTTGGTGAATGACATCAGATGTCAGAATACTCTGGATGAATAAGGACCCTGCTAGCTGAAATGTATCTCTTATAAATGTTGATTTACACTAGGTTCCTATATAACAACCCTTACACTTGCTGGACTGGCCTCATGGTACAATCCTTGAAAGGCCCTTCTCATGTTATCTTAACACCACCCTAATCTGTGCCAGCAGATGTTCAGGATATCTCTTTTTTTTTTTTTTTTTTATTAAGATATTTCTATCTTAGCTGAATTGTGGGTTCAATAGGAACTGCTAGAGCTGATGCTTGTTGCAGACTTTGAAACTTCATATTATCAGCAACTGTATGTTTATCATAAGGATCACAGCTGCAGCATTATTTATCAAGGAGAACTAGTCACAGAGAAACATTTGCCCTTCTTGTTTGACTGATCCTGCTTTTGAACATCCCCACAGTGTACTTGAACTCCTCCTTTTGTGTAGAAGACATCAGAGACCCAGTTAAGAGTGCACAGCCCATGTCATTTTCAGTTTTTTCCCCCTAACAAAGTGATCACTTCTCAGTATGTCTGTTCATCACTCCTTTACAGGCAGTTTCCACATAACAAGTGCCCTTTCTCTCTTACTTCATTTGGTACGTGTTATTGTGACTTCTGTTGTTGATGCTACTGTTTATTTACTGTATATTTGTACATAGGTAGTCAGTTGAGGTCCATGGTTTTCCCTTGGTGTAATATTGCCATGTCTCCTTATGCTTGCAGTTTGCTGCCTTAAACAAAAGACACTTCTTTGACAGGCTTGTTACCTTCAGGATTTTTTTCGAACATAAGCATTAACCATTAAATCTGATGAAGAAACATTTTAAGAGGAAGGAAAAAGCTATGTCAGAATTACATAAAAGGTAGCTATAACCCCCCGGTATAAAAAAACCTAGACGGACTGCTGTTCTTTTTTACATGCCATACATGTGACGGTCATTTTGAGAAATGCATTCCTAAAACCAGCCCTAACCCCTAAGAAACCAGATAGATTTTACAGGGTGTGGGATAATTGTAACTGCTTTCACAGACATCCAGTCACTGATATGTCATTTTTGTCTGTGGATGCTTTGAGGAGATCCATCCTAGCTTACAGGTCTCAATACTTTCCCTAATGATAAACCAAGTTACTACACCATTTTGGAAAGATTTATGTACATTTTCTGCACTGGCCATGTAAGCAATAAAGTACCAAACATGACTGAACACATCAGGTTATCCTTGGACAATGGAGAATGGACAAGTGAAAATCCTGATGAGCCCCTGAAGGACAATATCAACTAGTCATTAATGTTGATGAACATGTCATTAAATGTGGTTATGATGCAGTTCATGTAAATAACAGGAGAACAAAGTTGTAGGAGTGATCATTAGTAAGTCTGTTAGGCTTGCAATCCTGCCTCTTCCATGTGATGTTAGTGACAGCTATTGAATATCTCTTTGGGCAAGGATTTATTGATGTTCTAAGTGTTTCACTGTTGCAGTCATCACACTTAGGTTGTTTACCTGCAGGTAGCCCTCAGTCAGCCCGAATACCAGAGACTTAGTATTTCTGCGTTGGATGCTGTCGCTCCAGGATTGACATCAGGTCGTCAGGGGTATGAAAACAGGCAGCTGATGCCATTACATCAGTCTTTCTTGCCGAGGAGCCCGAAGCAGTTCGCAAGTGCCGGTCGGCCACTACCTGAATTTTTATTTATGAATTTAATAATCCTGAAGTCTTCTAAAGCTAAGTACCCCTTTGTGGATCTTTTTTTCTTGCTCTAACCAATGTCAGAAAAAGATAACAATTGTCTTGCCTGTGGAAAGCAAATACCTCACAGAGATTTTCATTCTTACTGTGTCACCTGTTTAGGCCCAGACCACAACGTCCCTCGCTGTCAGTTTTGTGCCTTATTTAATGCCCAAATCATTCGTTGTCAGGCTCTCTTCGTTGCTAAATTCTTTCACTCTCGATGTCCATATTCTGAAATGGCTTCAGTAAGCCATCCGACTACCGATATTCCGAAAAAATATAAAGATAAAGACAGACATACCGCATAGGTCCAAAACTGCCGACTTTGCTTCTATTAAGCTAGTCACCAGTCCGCCGGTACTCAGTGAGGCATTTTTGCAGCCTCTGATGCCCACTTCAGTGGATTCACAGGCCTCTACTGAGACCCATTCGGAGTCCGGTATGCTGCAAGATTCTTCTTCGACTATGGAACCTGCGGCTGTCTCTACCTTGGATGGGTCCAGAGCCGCTGAGCAGGCACTGGCTTCTGAGGCAGTTATTCGCTCAACCAATGTTCAACTCAAACAGACGACTTTTTTTTAACCAAAACTACCGAGTTTCTTAGGCCCAGAGTACGCACTACGCCTAGAAAACCGACGACCAAAGGTCATGCACCTGCTCCCATGGCACAAAAACAAATGCTTAGAATGGCTGAAGACCTTATTATGCTGATTAGGGGAAGCCAGCCTTCCCCTGCTAAGAGACAGAGTCCAGTCCCCTTCAGCTTCTACAGACCAGGAGTCCGATGACTCTGAAATTTCTGGTTATGAAGACATGCCCTTATCTGCTTATGAGGATTCAGATGCAGAAGAATCCATTCCCTCTGCCTCCCCCTCAAGAGGAGTTTGCTTTTGGTGAAACCTTGCTTACCTTACGAGAGCATTTTCACTGGAAATGCCAAGACTATCCTCAGTCCAAAAAGAGACTCAGAGAATTTCTAGAGTTGCCTCAACACAGGCCCTTAGCAATACCCCCTGTCCTGAATGTTGTGGATGATGTTTTTATGGAATCCAGTCGTACTCCTGACACTTTACTTCCTGCCCCTAGGAAACCAGACAGGTACTACAGAGTACCTGACACTTACAAATTTCTTTTCAAGAATCTTACTGCTGACCCAGAGATCATTTCCCAGGGGCCTAAAGGTATCAAGGCTACTACAGCCAAGAATCCCACCCCTTCGGACAGGGACTTCAGAGCTTTCGACAGATGGGGTAAGAAGGTATATACCTCTGCAACTCTTGCTATTAGGGCATTGAATTGTCAGTTTCACATGCTGAAGTACCAGCAACATATTCTGGAACTTATTAAACAAAAACTGGCAACATTTTCAGACTGTGCAGAAAATAAAGAATTGCAGGAGCTTCTGTACTCTGCAAGCCAAGTCAGCAAGCATGCTTTCCAGTGTGGCTTTGATGCCCTAGAAGCATCTTGCCGGGCAGCTGTCACTGGCTCTGTAGTGAGAAGACATGCTTGGCTGAAGGAGCAGACCTTGCCAGACCATGTCAAATTGTTACTAGATGCTCCTTTGAATAAGGAATGTTTGTTTGGCACCAAAGCAGAAGAGGTTCTTAAAAACATGGAAGAAAAAGCTAAGTCTTTGCAGACTGTTAAAGAATTCTTACAAGTGCAAGCCCCTAGATTCAGTACACATTGCCCTTCCAAACACTGGTCCTTTCCAGCCCCCTCCAGGCCTTCTCAAACCAGACCCAGGGGAAACTGACCACCCATACTACAGTCTCAGGGTATGCAGAGATCTAAGCAATGGAGTGCCCCCACCCTTAAAGCAGGGAGTGGTAAGCCACCTCCTTACGGAAAAGTCTCACAGTGACTTCTTTACTTCACTCCCTAGCCCTGCCCAATTGCTTGTGCCCCTAGGAGGGAAACTTGCACTTCATGCAAAAAACTGGATGCCCATCACTCAGGACTGGTGGGTCCTCAACATTCTATTCCCATGGGTACAAATTTTATTTCCATTCACTGCCAACCCCAAGTGGGTTTCCAGACCTTCATCCAAACCAGTGGGCAGAGGCTCAAAACAAAGTGCTTTCCCTACTCAATATCAGAGCTATTCAGCCGGTTCCAGTAGAACAGAGGGGTCAAGGATTCTACTCCAGACTCTTCCTGGTACCCAGGAAAGAGGGCTCTTGGCACCCAATTCTGGATCTTTCCATTTTTGACACCTTCCTGGTGGTACCAAAATTCAAAATGCTTACCCTGCAGCAGCTTCTTTCTATGCTAGCCAAGGATGCCTGGTTAGTCACCCTAGACTTAAAAGAAGCCTATTTGCATATCCCCATAAGGGAATCATGCAGGAAGTATCTACGTTTCAGGGTAGGGTCTATGCATTATCAGTTATCTGCACTTCCCTTTGGCTTACCTACTGCACCCAGAGTATTCACAAAATGCCTGGCTCCAGCCATTGCATACTACAGGCAGAGAAATATCCAAATTTACCTGTACTTGGACGACTGCCTGATTCAGGCGGACAGTCAGGAATTGCTGCTGCAGTACCTGACATTTGTGAAAAACCTTCTCACCTCCTTTGGGGTACACCATCAACGAAAAGAAATCAAAACTGGTACCCAGTCAAAAGATTGTATTCCAGGGAGCAAGCTTGGACACAACTTCCCAGATGGCATTCCTCACCTCAGAAAAACAAGTCTGTCTGACAAACTACTTCAAACAAATGGCCACCAGAACCCATCTATCTGCAAGAAAAATCTTCAAACAAATGGCCACCAGAACCCATCTATCTGCAAGAAAAATACTGCAAGCCCTAGGGTTCATGGCCTCATGTACTGCTGATTCCATATGCAAGACTGCATATGAGGAAACTCCAATGGTACTTAAAAAGTCTTTGGATGTCAACATTCTCAGGACCTGGAAACAGTCATTCCTATCATACCTGTCTAAGGACAGAGTTCCTCTGGTGGGCAGAAACATGCAACCACAACAAGGGACTGCCATTTACTCAACCCCAAGCTGCCCAGACCCTAACCACAGATGCATCAGACTATGCCTGGGGGGCACACATGGACAGAAAATGTATTCAGGGCCACTGGAGCGCAAGTCAAATTCATCTGCACATCAACCAAAAAGACATGCAATCTGTACAGAATGCCCTGACAGCTTTCGGATCCCTAATCTTTCCAGGACAACTGCTAATAAAAACAGACAACACCACAGTTATGTGGTACATCAATAAGCAGGGGGGAACCCATTCCTACCCACTTTGCAGGCTAGCCATGGCCTTGTGGAACATGGCCTTCAACATTCAAGTCCATCTGCAAGCTCAATTCCTGCCAGGCAAACAAAACTTACTGGCAGACGACTTAAGCAGAAATCTCCTAGACCCACACAAGTGGTAATTGGAGCACAGCACCTTCAACCTTCTGATTCAGAAATGGGGGACCCCAGAGGTGGATCTCTTTGCCTCCCCCTACAACCACCAGCTCAGCAAATTCTGCACCAGGAATCCTCACAGCAGGGCCTGGAAAGTGGATGCCCTATTTTTTCAGTGGGTAAATCTCTCAATCTATGCCTTTCCCTCTCTGCCCCTCCTTTCAAGAGTATTACTCAAGATAAAGCAGGACGGACCAAGGACAATTCTGATTGCCCCAGACTGGTCACGCCAGCACTGGTACCCACTCCTGTGCAGCCTGACATCAATGCCACCCTGGCACCTACATCAGAATTCAACCCTCCTCTCTCAGTAGGAGGGACAGATTCTGCATCCACAATTGCAAACCCTAAATCTTGCAGTCTGGCTTATTCCTTGAATTCTTCTCCAGCAACCTTAAGCAAACGGGTGCTGGACGTCATTCGTGAAGCCAGAAGACCCAGTACAAGAAAATCCTATGCTGATAAGTGAAAAATGTTATGCTCATGGATTCAGTCTAAAGGAGAGGACACAACACTGCCCTATCTGCCTCTTATACTGGATTACCTAGCAGATCTACTCTACAAAGGCCAGTCCTTCTCCTCCATTAAGATACATGCCTCAGGCATTTCTGCTCATTACAACACTGAGCCACCTCTCTTCTTGCACGCTCTTATCAAACAGTTCCTGAGAGGGGCAAACAACTTAAGGCCACCAAGGAGAGCACCCACCTCTGCTTGGGACCTTAACTTTGTACTGGAAAAGCTCATGCTTTCCCCCTTTGATCCTGCTGCATCAGCAGAGTTAAAATTCATCTCTTGGAAAACAGCCTTGCTTCTAGCCATCACTTCAGCTAGAAGAGTGTCTGAGCTACAAGCAGTCGTGGCTGTGGAACCCTTCATTATTTTCCACGTTGACAGGGTTTCCCTCAGGACTTAACCCTTCCTTTATGCCCAAAGTGGTGTCCAGTGTGGCTCTCAATCAATCCATCCATTTGCCAACCCTCTTCCCTAATCCTCAAAATAAAGGGGAAAGGATTCTGCATTCCTTGGATGTGCGCAGACAGCTCAGATTCTACCTTGATAGGACTAAGCCCTTCAGAAAATATGACCAGTTACTAGTCAGCTTTGCAACAGGGGCAGAGGGCAAGGCCATTTTAAAACAAACCATTTCCAAGTGGATAGCACACTGCATCCATTTCTACTACAAGCACCATAGGAAACCAACCCTTCAGGGGGTCAGAACACATTCCACTAGTGCAACATCTACCTCTACAGCATTTCTGAAGAGAATCCCTACCAGGGATATCCTGGAGGCTGCTACCTGGGGTTCTGTACACACTTTCACCAAGCATTATCACCTGCCTATCTTTTCCAAATCCAGGGCAGGATTTGCTACAGCAGTCCTGCAAGGCATACTAGCCAGCCATAACTCTTCTTGACTGCCTCCACCCTTCTTCAGCTTTGGGAATCCACCCTAAGTGTGATGACTGCAACAGTGAAACACGAAGAACATAGTACAGTTGTGTACACTTACCATAAGTGTAGATGTTCGAGTGTATTTACTGTTGCAGTCCTGGTTTCCCTCCCTCCAGCCCCCTGGTTTTCTCTCTCTCTCCTATCTATGGCTATTACTAACCCCTTCTGGGGTATTGGTATTTACTTTTTACTGGTGGTGTGTCCCCCCCCCATAAACTAGCTCCCTATTTGGGGGGGTTCCTGACATTTGGGGCAAGAAAAACTGATGTAATGGCGTCGGCTTCATGTTTTTATGCCCCTGAAGACCTGACGTCAGTCCTGGAATGACAGCATCTGACGCAGAAGTACCAAGTCTCTGATATTTGGGCCAACTGAGGGCTACCTGCAGGCAGATAACCCCAGTGTGATGACTGCAACAGTGAATACATTCAAACATCTACATTTATGGTAAGTGTACACAACTGTACTTTTTGCCCCATTCCCAGGAAATTTTCAAGAAACTGGATGAGAAGAGAGAAACAGAGGAGGCTTTCACACTGTTCCAACCACAAGTTGTTTGGTATGTCCTACAAAGCAGTGACATTTCCACAGAATGCAGTCTAAGACATATCTATTCTAAGACAGATCTATTCTGACAGAACAAGGAATTTGACTGACAAGATGGTATAGATAAGGGCTGGTATTGAGATGGAGGGGCTCTAGACAGTACTAACTGTTCTATCTCTTCTTTTTCCATCAACCCACTCCACATGTTTTGGATGTGAGGTTATCCCACTGCAAAATGAACTTACTACTGTGGGCAAATAGGTAAGGGAGTTTCTATCTATAGGCTAAAAAAAGAGTTCAGGACCTTCTTCCTGTTCTTGGACATGCTGCATGTCCAAGCAAACCAAGTATGTTGGCACAGTAAATTTTAGCTTAGCTTTTACAATATAGAACCACAGAAAGTTTTCCCTTAGAGGAACAGGAATTGTTTTCTATTATAGACTGTTCCTAGTCCCATAAAATATGATCCCTGGAAGCCCATACTAGGTTGAACAAGCTTTTAAAGGTAACCAGATTCATAATGCTTACCTTGTAGACACTGGTTGTATTAAGTGCTATGTTGGACATACGGGATCTTGTAGATACTTTCACATATCCTCCTATCCACAAAGATCATAGATGTCTCCTGTGCTTCAGTGTAGACTGGGTACCCTCCAGTCACTTTGCCATTTTGTATTTACACTGTTTGTTGAGTGCTTACCAGATGTTTGGCCACCAGTGTTTACCTAAATTAGTAGTAGAGGAATTCTTATTTATTTGTGTGTAGGCTGCTGCTTGATCCAAGCACAAACCTACACAGCAGGTGCAAAGGGGATTTGCAGTGCTATGTCCTTTGCCTGACTATCTTATTTTTCTCAGTGATAATGTTTAAACTGAGACTAACAGTTCAAGTAGCTCTGTAATGCAGAGGGGCAACAAAACCCTGAGACTGGTGCAGGCAATCCTTTTTTGATTAGCAGCTCAGGTGCCTATAAGAGTTGGTGGGTTGGATAGGAATGATGACGTTTAAGTCTACTCCTTTCTTCTTTTGGAGAGGATATGCTTAGTGACATGCTGAGGTGTTAGGGTGGTTCACTGTAGTCTCAATGGATTCTGTTGCTTAGAACACTGACAGATCTAGGCATGTCATCACCTACGTTGGGCACAGTGATTGTGCTAGACCATACCTTGTGACATTTAGTAACAAATGCAATGTCAGATATGCAAGACCATACCTTATGGGATTTAGTAACAATTGCAGTGTCAGATATGCTGGACTGGAAAGATGCTGTTTACATATCCCCTTTGTGGGAGAAGATACAATTAGTTACACCAAGAGAAGAACCTTTTCATTTGAATAAGATTTTCAGTTACTAGTCTTATTGGTCTCCTGCACAATGTGAATCACAACCTCAAAGAACATGTCCCTAAAAAATACAGTGCTGACCGCATCCAAGGAGGCTGACATGATCCCAGAAGGAACTGTGAAGTTCATCTATCTAAGGGACCTGCAGAGCTTTCAAAGCGGAAATGGTGTCTCCTTGCTCAGCTAAGTTAGCAATGGAAAACCGTCTGCTCAGCCATTGAAAGGCTACCAGAATCAGGCTTGCTTTTTAATCTCTCTTGTCTTACATGAATATGGGGATGGAGGGAGTAAGCAGGAAGGCATACAGGAGAGCTGCTGCCCAAGGGGTGGAGAAGATGTTCATTGCATAGTAATTAAGTACAGAATTGCTCCAATTGGTAATATTCTGGTGATGCAAATAGTTTTGCATCTGGGGTACTCCCATCTCCATTTTAGGCTTTAAAATTTCTGCATGTCGGCTGGACAGAGATCTCAGTGAGTTCCCCTCACTTGATGTTTTTCGTGTTTCACTGTTGCAGTCATCTCATTTGGGTTATCTGCTTGCAGTAGCCCTCAGTCGGCCTGATTATCAAAGTCTTGGGTCCTGCGTCAGTTGCTCTCTCATCTTCCATGACGTCAGGTAGTCAGGGGTATAAAGCATGCAGCCAACACCATTACATCAGTCTTTATTGCCGTGCAGTGCCCGAAGCAAAAGCAGTTCGCAAGTGCCAGTCGGCTGACTCCTGAAATTTTCATTTTCGAGTTTCAGAACCAAAGTCTTCAACCAAAGCTAAGCATCCCATTGGGGAAAACTTTTCTTGCTCTAAACTGATGTCAGTAAAAGTCAATAATTGTATTTCTTGTGGAAAGCAAATACCTCATAAAGATTTTCATTCGTACTGTAGTCCTTGCCTAGGCCCTGACCATGATGTACCTCGCTGTCGGTTTTGTGCCTTATTTAAACAACAAACTGTTCATCGTCAGTATATTTACGCTTCTAAATATTTTGGTACTCGATTCAGTTATCCAGATAGGTCTTCGGTAAGCCACCTAACTACTGACATTCCGAAAAAACACAAAGATAAAGACCGCCTAGGTCCAAAGCTGCCGACAAAGGTTCTCCTAAGCTAGCCACCAGTTTGCCGGTACTCAGTGAGGTGCTTTCGCAGCCTCTGATACCTGCTACTTCTGATTTGCAGGCCTCTACTGAGACCCATTCGGAGTCCAGTATGCCGTGAGATGCTTCAACTGTGGAACCTGCGGATGTCTCTACTTTGGATGGGTCCGGAGCCACTGGCTTCTGAGGGTGTATTCAGGCCTACTGACTTGCATATTAAACCTACGTCATCTTCTTCAAGGCCTAAAACTCGATCCATGCCTAGAAAACCAATGCCCAGACTGCATGGTCAGGCCTCTGTGCCTAAAAAACAAATGATAAGAATGGCTGAAGACCTTATTACTTTAATCAGGGGAAGCCAGCATTCCCCCTCTAAGAGACCTAGAACTGAATTTGCCTATGATACTTCTGATCAGGATTCTGAAATATCTGTTTCTTCTGATGACCAGGATTTACCCTTATCTACCTATGAGGATTCTGATGCAGAGTACTCTATTCCCTCTACTTCCCCTCCAGAGGATTTCTCTCTTGGTGAAACCTTGCATACTCTTAGGGAGCATTTTCGCTGGGAAAGCCAGGATTACTCTGATTCTAAAAAGAGGCTTAGGGATTTCTTACTCCTGCCCCAACACAGGCCTTTAGCTATCCCCCCTGTACTGGACATTGTTGATGATGCCTTTTCGGAATCTAGCTTGGCCCCTGACTCCTTACCTCCTGCTCCCAGAAAACCTGATAGATATTTCCGGGTTCCTGACTCTTACAAGTTCCTTTTTAAAAATCCTACTGTGGATCCTGAGACCATTTCACAGGGACCCAAGGGCATTAAGGCTACTTCTGCCAAAAATCCTACCCCCTCTGATAGAGATTCCAGGGCACTGGATAGATGGGGTAAGAAGGTATACACTTCTGCAACCTTGGCCATTAGGGCCTTAAACTGCCAGTTTCATATGTTCAAGTATCAGCAGCATATTATTGGATTGCTTAAACAGAAAATGATGTTGATTCCTGACTCTGCTGAAAGTAAGGATTTACAGGATTTAATGCATTCTGCTGAACAAGTTAGAAAACATACTTTGCAATTTTGATTCATTAGAGGCATCTTCCAGGGCTGCTGTCACTGGGTCTGTACTTAAAAGGCATGCTTGGCTTAAGGAGCAATGTTTGCCAGATCATGTTAAAGCTAAATTGCTGGATGCTCCCTTAAATCAGGACCACCTGTGTGTCGTCAAAGCAGAAGTAGTACTTAAAAAGATGGAGGAATAAACTAAATCTATGCAAACTGTTAAAGATTTCCCACAAGTACAGCCTCCAAGATTTAGTAGGCATTGGCTCTCTAAGAATTGGCCCTTACTGCCTCTTCCAGGCCTTCTCAGTACAAACCCAAAACCAGCAGAACACCCAGGCTTCAGTCCCAAGGTACGCACAGGACTAAGCAGTGGGGGGATCCCACTTCCAAATCAGGGAGTAGTAAGACTCCCCCCTATGGTAAACTGTCTCAATATTTAACTTTAAAACTTCCAAGCCCTTCTCAACTGACTGCTCCTTCAGGGGGAAAGATTGCTCTGCAGGCAAAAAACTGGGAACTCATTACCCAGTACAAATGGGTTTTAAATATAGTTTCCCAAGTATACAGATTCCACTTCCACATGTTACCAACCCCAAACATTTGGCCAGATCTACTCCCAAATCAGTGGGCAGAGGCTCAAAAGCAAGTACTCTCTCAAGTATAAGGGCTATTCAAACTGTTCCAGAAGAGGAAAGGGGACAAGGTTTCTACTCAAGACTTTTCCTGGTACTCAGAAAAGACAACTCATGGCGTCCTATCCTGGACCTTTCTATCCTAAACACCTTTTTGGTGATCCCAAAATTCAAGATGCTAACTCTTCACCAGTTGCTTCCTATGCTAGGCAAGGATGCCTGGTTGGCAACACTGGATTTAAAAGAAGCCTACCTGCACATCCCAATCAGGGAATCTTGCAGAAGATACCTACGCTTCAAAGCAGGCTACATGCACTATCAGTTCTCTGCACTGCCCTTTGGCTTATCTACTGCACCCAGGGTATTCACAGAGTGCCCAGCTCCAGTCGTTGCATTTTGCAGGCAAAGAAATATTCAAATTTACCCATACCTGGGTGATTGTCTAATTCAGGCAGAAAGCCAGGACATACTTTTGAATCATGTGGCATTTGTACAAAAGGTGCTAACTTGTCTGGGGTACACCATAAACGAAAAGAAATCACATCTTGTACCCTGTCAACAAATTATATTCCTGGGAGCAACCTTGAACACAACTTCCCAGATGGCTTTCCTCATGCCAGAGAAACAAATTAATTTGACAGCATACTTCAAACTAATGGCCACAGAAACCCTGCTATCTGCAAGGTAAATACTGCAAGCCTTGGGGTTCATGGCCTCTTGCATTCTCCTAATTCCATATGCAAGACTGCATATGAGGAAACTACAATGGTATCTAAAAAGCCTATGGTGTCAACATTCTCGGGATCTAGAAGCAATGATTCCTATCATACCTTGCCTACAGTTAGAGTTCCTTTGGTGGACAGAGGCCTGTCACCAAAACAAGGGAATACCATTCACTCTACCCCCTGCCACCCAAACCCTAACAACAGACCTATCAGACTATGCATTGGGGGGGGGGGGTCGCTCACCTGGCAGGGAAGTACATTCAGGGCAAATGGAACCCAAGTCAAATGCTCCTGCATATCAATCAAAAAGAAATGTTAGCTGTACAGAGTGCTCTGACAGCCTTCAAGGACCACATTCTTCCAGGACAATTAATGGTAAAGACGGACAACACCACTGTTATGTGGTACATAAACAAGCAGGGGGGTACCCACTCATACCCCCTCTGCAGACTAGCCATGGCTGTGTGGAACACAGTCTTGAGCTACCAAGTCCATCTACAGGCTCAGTTCCTGCCTGGAAAGCTAAATACACTGGCAGACGAACTAAGCTGAAGTCTCATGGACCCACACGAGTGGAAACTGTGACCAAAGACATTCACCATGTTGATAAACAAATGGGGGAGCCCAGATATAGACCTGTTTGCCTCCCCCCAGAACTACCAATTGGACAAATTCTGCACAAGGACTCCCCACAAACAAGCTTGGAAAGTGGATGCCCTGTCCTGTCATTTTTATGCATTTCCTCCTCTGCCTCTCCTCACCAAAGTACTACTAAAAATCAAACAGGACAAACCAAGGACGATACTAATTGCACCAGACTGGCCACGCCAACACTCTAGTATCCCCTCTTGCACAGTGTGTCACTGCTGGCACCATGGCACCTGCTTCAGACCCCAACCCTGCTGTCCCAGCAGGAGGGCCAGATTCTGCATCCTCAGCTTCAAACCCTGAACCTGGCAGCCTGGCTAATTACCTGATCTCTCCATTACCGTCCCTCAGTAAACAAGTGTTGGATATCATTCTGGAGGCAAGGAGGCCTAGTACTAGGAAATCTTATGCTGAATAATGGAAAAGATTCTGTTCCTGGAACCAAACTCAAGGGACAGGCACAGCAGCACCCAATTTACCTCAGATTCTATAATACTTAGCTGAGATGCTTCACAAGGGCCTTTCCTTTTCCTGCATCAAAATTCATGCCTCAGCCATTTCAGCTCATTACAACACAGAACCACCCCTCTTCTCTCATCCACTGCTCAAGCAGTTAATTAGAGGGGTCAAAAACTTAAGACCACCCAGGAGAGCCCCAACTCCAGCCTTGGACCTTAACTTTGTATTGGAAAAACTCACTCTACCTCCTTTTGAGCCAGCTGCAAGTGCAGAGTTAAAATTCCTTTCTTGGAAAACAGCCTTCCTTTTAGCAATCACTTCAGCAAGAAGGGTGTCTGAATTACAGGCCCTTATGGCAGTGGAGCCATTCATCATCTTACATGCTGACAGGGTGTCCCTCAGGACCAATCCCTCCTTCATGCTCAAAGTAGTATCCAGTGTGGCTCTTAATCAGTCCATTAATTTGCCAACCTTCTTTTGTAATCCACAGAACAAAGGGGAATAGATACTGCACTCCTTAGATGTGCACAGACAACTTAGATATTACTTGGACAGGACTAAACCTCAAAGGAAATCTGAACACCTGCTGGTGGCATTTGCTGCAGGGGCAGAGGGGAAGGCCATTTCAAAGCAAACCATTTCTAAATGGATAGGCCATTGCATTCATTTCTGCTATAAGCACCATGGAAAACCTATCCCACAGGGGATAAGACCACACTCAACCAGGGCTGCATCTACCTCTACAGCCTTTCTCAGAGGTGTCCCTACCAGGGACATCCTAGAAGCTGCTACCTGGAGTTCTGTACATACTTTCACCAAGCATTACCATTTGTCAATTTTCTCTAAATCCAGAGCTGGTTTTGCCACTGCAGTCTTGCAGGGCCTTATAGCTGGTCCTAATGCTATCGGAATTCCTCCTCCCATCCTTAGCTTTGGGAATATACCCAAATATGATGACTGCAATAGTGAAACACGAAGAACATAGTACAGTTGTGTACACTTACCATAATTGTAGATGTTCAAGTGTATTCATTGTTGCAGTCTTGGTTACCCTCCCTCCAGCCCCCTGACTTCTTTTGGCTATACCTCTTTACTATGCTTAAAAGCTTTTTGGTGTATTTGCTTTTTTGTTGGAGGTATAACCTTGTGTGTGTGTGTGTGTGTGTGTGTGTGTGTGTGTAATTGCTTCCCATTAGGGGGGCACCTGACATCTGGGGCAAGAAAAACTGATGTAATGGCATCGGCTGCATGCTTTATACCCCTGACTACCTGACGTCATGGAAGATGAGACAGCAACCGACGCAGGACCCAATACTTTGATAATCAGGCTGACTGAGGGCTACTGCAAGCAGATAACTCAAATGTGATGACTGCAGCAGTTAATACACTCGAACATCTACGTTTATGGTAAGTGTACACAACTGTACGTTTGTGTACCATATGACCTTGGTATTGTCTGTGACTACCTTTAATGTGCCTGGGTGCCTTGACTGTTATGAATTAAGGCCACGCTGCTTATGGTTTTAGAAGTGCAATGTAAACCCCTCCTCCATGCTAGGCCTGAAGCATATCTCTGTGTCTGCATACTTTCTGGGGTTATAAATGTTATTCCTTTATTGTTCAGAATCTGGTTAGACCACCAGCTGAATTATCGCCTAACAGATGGTGTTAGTGGTTATATTTTAACCAGGAGGAGGTTATGCTATACCCAGAGATTTTAGAAATACAACAATATTTATTTTGTAAAATGTGGCCTTGGGTTACATTAGCCTAGATTTAGAAACGAAGCCCAGATTCTTTAGTAATGTGTGGCATGTCTTGCACGCTGTCTATGCCAGAATGTACAAGAACAATCCCAAATAAATAACACTGTCCCTGGATAAGAACATTTGAGTTTAAGTCTTTTGCCGCCAGGAAGAGCTATGAAATCTTGTGAGATCTGTGATGTCAGGCTTAATTTTATTTTTTTCTTTTTGCAATGTAATGTAAGGACTTTGAGTATAACTTACTGTTGTTGCACTGCATCGCTTCATGAGCTCAGCTTAACCCTAGTCAGTGTAGGCCTGTATGAAAAAGTCTGGCTGTAATTCTGCAAGCCAGGGTCACCAATCCTCTGTATAGCTGGAAAAACAAATGATATGGATCTGGGAGACAGGACTAGAGAGCCACCATAGCTACTCATACTGGTTTGGCTTAATTATAGAAAGAAATACCTATGTTCCTCTGTGCAAAGGGACATCATCTGAGAGGTTGCTAAATGTTGTAAGATATGGTCTAGCAGTAGCACTGCCCCACACCTAGGTAATGATGGTACTCAGGACTGTCCTCATGTCTACTCTTCTGAGCCCTGGCCTCCATCAAAACTACAGTAAATAGCCACTGACCGTAGTATGTCACTCCCCTTCTCCACACCACAAAGAGAGATAAGCAGGCTTAAACCACATTGTTCCTCTGCTACCCCTGCCAACTCTCACAGGTGCCTGAGCAGCTAATCAAACAAGAATTGCCTGCACCACAGTCAAGGGTTTGTTGAACCAACAGCTGCTTCATAGTGAACTCTCTTGCCTCTGTTAACATGCAGTTGCCAGCCATTGTAGTCTGCCTTGGTGCCCCTCTTTTGTCTGCCCATTCTTCAGAGAAACAGTTTGACAGGGGTCTTACACCCCCATCACCTTTTGAAGCTTGTGCTGCCTTCATGAGACATCTCCTTTCAAGCCTGGTAAATTTGTGGCCCTCAAGTTTTTATCTTGTAAAACTTTTCAGTGGCCTTTACATCAGCCGGGTGGATGTTAGACATGCAAACTTTAATATGCAGAGAGACATGTAGAAGTTTTCCTTAATGACGGGATAAGCATTAGAACTGACCCTCATACTTCAAGAAATTTCTATCAGAATTGACATCAAATGATACTGTGCAGTTGCAAGTTTTCTGTCTCAATCTCTAGAACAAGTAAGAGGCACTCTTATGTTTTCTTGATGTGCACAGACAGCTGTGATTCAGTATAGAAAGGAAAAAGTGCTTCAAGCAGTCTGATCAGCTATTTGTTTATTTAATGCAGTCAACCTGGGTAGGCCTTTACCCAAACAGACATTATCAAAGTGCCTGCTTAATTGCTCTACATTTTGCTGTGTCAGCATTGGCAGGGCAGAAGATATAATAGCAGTCTTCTTTAGGAATATTTCAGCTTTGAGTAATCGTGAAACAGCCATCTTGTTTATTGTCCACACCTTTCCTAAACTATAACAGACTGGAAGGTTAGTCCAGGAGCAGGGCAGTCCACCACTGTAATATTTAATCAGGATATGCTGTAACCTATATTGGAGTGGCTGACTTCTGTAGTGTATGATGCGTACACCTTTCCCCTAAAAATGACAGCCCCTTTCCTTTTCCACCTGGTTGGCCTGAGAGTAGAGGAGGGTAATGCACAGGATTCTTTCCTACTCTTTCTTCTTATGCTAACATTTAGAATAGTGAGTACCTCAAAAATTTAGAACCCCTCTGGGCCTGTAGGGCTCTAATCTCTTTCACATTCAAGTCATTGTGACAAACTTTTTAGGTCCTTCTGTGATTCTCTTACTGAGGACCAGGGGAAGCAGATGTGCCTTTACTGAGCACACTTAATTGTTCTGAAACAGAACTGAAATGTGAAAAGTAGTCCTATCTTTAAGATATTGAAATTAGAGTTGGGAGTAAACATAAATAAAGGTGAACATATTTGAATAAACACAACCTGCAGACTATGTGTATTTTATTGATATTTAAACATGTTATTTGTTAAACAAAAGTATTTAGTTTTAGTGGCAACAGATCACACATATAAGTAAGTGTAAGGCATGTTTTAAGCACTTTAACTGCATAACCAAAGTATTTTATTCAGTCTTAAACAGTATAATGTTGATTTGTTTTTTCTTTTTAATAACAGGCAGTGGCCAATCCTGACATTGCTGCTAGAAAGAAACTGAAGAAACACAAGAATAAAATTGAAGCAAAGAAACGAAAAATAGAGTTTCTGCGACCAGATTACAAGGCCAAGAAGAAAAGAAGCCACATTTCAAAGGAATTTACAGAAGCGGAATGAAAGCACAATCATTAATTTATCATGAGGAGTTATGACTTTATGAATTTCCAGAAACTATTTTACCATGCTGTGAGGGACAGTTGGACTTTTTTAAATAATGTAATGCTGTGAAATTTTCAGCTGTTTGGGGAAATCTCATCCACTGCATCCTAGAATTACATCAAAGTGCAAGATGCTACAGCATCACACTCACTCTACAGAGAGGTGTGGGAGTGATATATAAGATACCACTGGAGATGTACAGTTATGTTTCATTCTAAAAAAGCAGCCTTGTCAGTGCTTCATGGTCACTGAAATGTACCTATGTACAGTTCAATGTACAAAAACTTTTACCTTTTATAATTAAATGTACTATAGAAAGGTGAGTTTTGTATATTAATACAATGTGTGCTTCATTTTTCAGTGGTGTGTGGCACCAGAGTAGTCCATTACATAACCTTACAACTAACCCCCTCTTATAGACAAATTGCATATTTCTGTACTATTAGGGACTGGAGCTTTGAAATTAGCACTAGTGATCAGAGGTTCAATCTTCAATTGTAATTTTGAAACACCCCATACACTTTTTCTTCAGTCTTGCAAAAGGCTGTTGGGTGAACAGCTGCCTTTAAAGACTAGAAATGCTGTGCCAGTGACATAAGGTGAGCTTCTACTTCTTTAATAAGAATGTGTGAAACTCAGTTGATCAACATTTTCTGGGACATAATTGGAGATGTTGGATATTTTGGGATGCAGCAGTGCAAAGACTACGTCTGAAGGACTAAGGGCGATTGGACCACATTAGTTACAACTTACAAGGATGGTAATTCAGAGAGACACCGTGAAGATTGAATCCAAGATCATTTTCTCTGGTAACTGGCTTATTAGTGTGATCAGTTAGGCATTATCCATGCATTCAAATGCACACAGAAATCGATTTCAAAAACAGGCCCTGTTTCCAGTCTTTCTCACAAAGCTGCAATTTGTCAGCATACCAAAGAAAGTGTGAGAGAGGTTTTTATATCCCGTGGCATTGAAGTAGAAACATTTTAACTCAGATTAGCTTGGTAAAGATGAAGGTGAACAATTTTGTAGCTTATTATAATAGCAGTTGTTGAAGTCTGTGTAGAAGGATGATTTAGCAGTTTTGTCTTTTCCAACACCTTTATTAAATAATCACTGACGACATAGGCCTGCATACATTAATGTAAAAGAAAACAAAGCTAACATTTCCATTTACATACATTATACATCATGTGTTCTTATTTATAACCATTAGTCTGGTTTCTGCTTACCTTTAAACCTGTGTCCAACTCCTGAACATTATTCTGCATGTATTGTTCCCACAATTTCCATTTATTTGTATATAACTTGCTCCTTCCCTTTTCTAAACATTACACTTTCAGTTCTTTTGTGTCTCTTACAATATTCAGTACCTCAAATAGTTAGTTTAGACTTTCCTTTACATTTTCTAGTAATTGCTTTTTTGGTAGACACAAAATTAAACTTAAGGCATTAATATTGTCTAGGCAATCCAGATCTGGTGTACCAGCTCAAAAGAATCATTTCTAGTTGCACCCATTAGCTCACCCAATATTTCTAGAGTACTCTATAGATAATTTTTAAAATGTCAAGTCATTACCCTTCCAAAATATATATTCCCAGTTACCTTGGGTTATAAAAATATCTATGCAAACACTTCCAAGCAAAGATCCTAAACCTTCTGGACTTGGTTGCATACTTGGAAGCCCCACATATATCTTCCCATTGTTCCCTTGTAAATTGCTTATCCAATTTCTCTTCCCAATCTTTTCCAACATCCTCTGATTGATTATTATAGTTATCATGCAATATCTATTATGCCCTACTAATTATCCCTTTTTTTGACAGCAGCTTTTCTTTTAGGTTCAACTAAAAACTCTACCTACCAGAACAGATCTTTCACTTATGATTCCCCTATTTATTTCTCTGTGCCTATACTGTGATTGCAGTCCCTGACAGGGAAGGCAATCTCTAGCATGCAGTCCAGATGTCTTCTTGGTCTCATCCTATTCTATAACCTTTCCCTGTGTAGTTATTTGTACCACATGCATTGGTTCCTTTGCCATTTTTCCAGTAAATTCCAGTCCCATCTTGCCTATTCTCTGAACCCCTACTTGCAGTCATCTCTACCAGCAAAATCTCATTTCTCCATTCTCATCTTGGCTTAGTTCTTAGAATACTTTCTGCTACTTTATGAATGTAATATTCTATGTGGCTTTTGTTGTTTTCCTTAAGGGTCTGCATCCAAAATCCCACTCTCTCATTATTTTTTGAATCCCCCCTGCATCATCTTTACTTTGAATTATAACCTTCTGCTTGGGTTATGTACGTGAGCTTTGTGTAGCTCTAAAATATTCCTTCAAATCAAGTAACTGTAAACCACCTTGTTCTATTGGAAGGGACAACTTATCCACTTAACTATTTCCCTCTTCCCCTCCCAGACAGATTCCTTTAACTCTTTATCAATTATTGTCCACAACTTCTCCTCTGGTTGATAAAATATGCCTGACCTGTATATAAAACTAAAGGGGCTAAAACATTTTCAATGCTTGTATCTTTATATCCATAAACAACAGCTTCCTGTTTCTCAGTTTTAGTCTTTTCCCACATATCCTTAGCTGCCATAACAAAAGTCTTTTTAATGCATACTCCTACATACTTCATCTTATTGTGTCCCCATAAATATGAGCATTGCTGAAACAATTTGTGTGAGTGTGTAATTTATGGGTATAGCTTTTTTTATCTTCATAAATTGTATATCCTGAAAAGACTTGAAACTGTCTCAGAATATTCTGCAACACTAAGATGTCTTTTTCTGGATTTATTAGGTACAAAATAATGTCATCTACAAATAAAGCCAACTTTTTTTGATTACCATACCAGTTATATCCTTGATTTTCTGATGGCTGTAAATGTAAAGAAAACAACAAAGGTAAAAAGAGGACACCCCTACCTGGTTTATCTGTTCTCTCACAACTTATCAGAGAGTAACCTTCCCAGTTTAATTCTTACCTCCAGTCCTTCATATATCCTCCTAAATAACCTTATTAGTTTATCAGGGAATATAAATGCTTGCATTGCTTTGCTCAGAAAATCCGACCTTACTCAGCTGAATGCTTTCTCCACATCAAGACCCAGCAATTACAGTGGTATTTTCTTACATTCTGCTTCCCTTTGGATCATTATTGTTCTGTTAATGTTATAGAATGCTTCCCTCCCCTCCAAAAAACCACATTGATCCATATCTGTCAATTTTGGCAACATCTTTGCCATTCATTTTGCTGTTATAGATATAAACACTTTGCAGTCATTATAGTTTAAAATTGAAATGGGGTTTGTATGAAGCTGGGTCTGATGGATCTTTACCACCTTTAGGTATTATAACCACCACAGCTTTCTTCCAAGATGTTGGTGCTTCCCCTCTTCTTAAAGTACTACTAATAAAATCTTCAGATCTTTATCACTTTCTTCCCTCCTAACTTCCAAACTTCCACAGGAATACAATCTGTACCTGGAGACTTTCCTGCTAATTGATTATATATCTCTCTTTATCTCATCTCTTCCTGTTTTAAGTGTTAATTGTTGAGCCTCATCTGCCTCTAACCTTGGCATACTTATGTCTTCCATAAATATTTCTATTTGTGCTCTTTCTTGATTTTACCAATTCTCTGTTTTATGCAAATTTTTTTTTAAATTCTGAACTATCTCCAGTACCTCTACAGAATCTCTGGTTATTTTTCATTCAATGACTACCTAAGTTTGGCAACAACCCTTTCCATTTTCTGTTGCCTAAGTCATCGTGTTAAAAGTTTTTGTGCTCTGGAGTTATCAAAAAAAATGTTACTTAACAGCAGTCTTTCTAAACTCATGCATATTATCCAGATTGTCACTTATTTTCTGTTTAGCCCTCTGTAGTTGCTCCTCTTCTTCTTTTGAGAGATTCCTCTTATTCTACAACACTTTAACCTTTGTCATCCCATGTAAATAATTCATACTACTTCTTAACCATGTATTTTTCTCTCTTATTTCTACTGTATTTTTAAACTCCATGTTCATTTTATCCACTCACTAGCTATAACTTGTGAAGAAATTTCTGTCTTGCCTAATAACTCTTGAATAATTTCTACTACCCATTTCTTTAATTCCTCTCTTTTACAACAGGTGGGAAAACTCCATTGTCTCATTTTTACTACATTACTGTGCATTTTTATCTTAGTTTTTATTGGTGCATGATCTGAAAGTTATTGGCTGTTTCAGAGCTTTCAACTAATTGTATATGTATGTTCCTGTGAAATATAATTTCTCTCTAAATAAATTTTCAGAACACCTCCATAACCCATTAACTTATAACAAATACATAGAACTGTGTACATCTTCAAAAAATAAAATTTTGCCCTCAAGATGGAAGCAATTTCCCCAAGTTGACAGCTGTACCCATAGGCATTACCTGGTCTAAAATTAAGGTCACTCATGCTGAGAGTGCATGTTTACAGCTGGTGCTTCGCTTCTTGTCCTCCTTCCCCTCTCAGATGTGAAAAACAGCTTTAACGCTTTCCAAAAACATTATCTTTTAGCCCAAAGAAAAAGGTCATATTTAAATTTAATTATACACTGTTCTATTAAATACATTAAAGTGTTAACGCGCTACCAGTGAAGCTGGTTTCTCTTATTCACTTCCAATAATTTTGAACTTTATTTTTCATAGAACTGTTTGCCCTTGTACCTTTAAATTTTGCATTTCCCTCAACAAAGAATGCATAGAACTCTCAAAACTAGTTGCTTGCACCTGAAAAAGCTTATCTGCATGGAAACATAGCAGTGAGAGCAAAACAAAAAAAAACTGCTAACAGCTCTGCAGATGCACAAAGGATTCTTTCAGTTTCACTCAGCACAGAGCAGAATGTAGAACTACTTTCAGCTGCAGACTTATTGACCCCTACTGAACATCTGTTAATGGAGTAAAAACAAGCTAAATCATTCCATATGCAAGAAACATAGCACTTCTCATGGCTTTCATTGTTTTGTCTTATTTTTCAAGACTATTTGCTTACAGAAACACTTGTTTATATCTTAGCCAGGGGCATTAATTCTGACATTCACCTTTGTAAAAATAAGAGAAAATATCTCAACTCTCATATAATATAATCGGTGCACTTTTATACCCCACTCCACCTCTGCAGCCCAAGGTTATAGCATATTAACTTAAACCTGCTTTAGTCCATCCTTTCTTCTCTTATTACATTGTAAAGCCTGTATTTCTTAAAACTAAAAAAGTAGTTGTTTACTTTAATACCTTCCCCCCATACAATCACTGAAAAGACTCCCCCACCCCCACATTTAAAATACCCCTGACTGCTTACTACACAAAACTGTACAAGATACATTTTATATCATGAAATGTATTATATAAATATTATTATGGACAAAAAGTAATATTTATATAATACATTTGATGATATAAAATGTATCTTGTACAGTAAAGCAGTTAAAGTAAACTACTATTATGGACAAAAAGTGTAACTGTGGTGGTGGTGCTGCGATAGCGTTGTCACCTCACAGTAAGACGTCCTGTTCGATTCTCAGCTAGAGTGTCTTCTGTGTGGAGACATGCGTGAATGGGCGTACCTTCGTTGAAGGTTGTGCGTCAGGGCCAGCAACTCGGCACGTAAAAATCTACTGCCAATGATTAGCGGACCGGAGTTCCGCTGTGGCGATTCCTAACTGGGAAGAGCTGAAAGACAAAACATTATGGACAAAAAGTGGTTAACTTATTTTTTTTCTTTTAGTGTCTTTCTAAACATTTATGACATAAAGTGGTGTATATGTTTTGCAGTCCACCCACAAGTTTAAAAAAGTCAAATCATTCTCAGCCACTTTTTCTTGCAAAGCTATATTTCACAAATGTGATTGATGTTTTATAATCTTAGATTTATTCACTAATTTCAGTGTTTCTGGTCTTCTTGCTCATCTCCATCTTCCAACACCAGACTCTGGTTAAAGTCCAAGGTACTCATGATTCTTCTACTCAACTCCTGTGCTTTTTTCCTGTGTCTCAGGCATTTTCCTTTAAGAACATTGGAAAAGGTTTCACTGGCAAAGTCTCTCTTTGCACAAGCTTTATTGTCAAACGAATGAGAAACCGTTCTGTTTGATGGCTCACTTTTGGTTGGATAAACTTTTAGCCTGTTCTGCATCAAAAATGTTTTGATCCTGTAGGAAAAATATTCTGAAGACAGTTGGATAGCTGCTTGATTCTCATACCTGCCTTATTACATTTCCTGATCAGTGGGACAAATTTGTTTTTTGTCGAGACGGAGTCTGTTCCACAAAAGTGGGAGTCTCTGAGACACAAATCTGTCCCGCCAACAAGTCCTATTGATGTCACAGACCAGGTTGAGGTCGCGTGTGCAGGTTACACAAGTGGAGCTTGACGTGCAGATATGCAGCAGTCCCATCAGGGCAGGGTCTGAGATTGCTTTGTATGCCAGACAAAGGTCACCTCTGAGGAGTCTGTAGGAGATTAAGTAGAGGGACAGGTAAGTAGAGGGACAGGTCTTTTAGCCTATCTGTGTAGGGTAGATGTTTAAGGCCCTGGATTCTCCAGGTGAAGAACCTCTATGGTCTGTCCAGCTGCTGCATGTGCTTTGTGAGGTACATGCCAAAAGAGGCATTGTAGTCAATAATGGGTCTTATAGGGGAAGAATACAGGGATGTTATGACCACGTCGTCCCTGGATGAGATTCCCTTACTAATGAGGTGGGCCGTGTAGAAAGCTTTCCGTACAACGAAGGCAATGTGGTCGGCAAAAGTCAGTTCGCTATCAGTCTGGGTGCCCATATCCCTCATGGCTGATTGCGTGCTTAGGACTTTAGTATCAATGTGATAATTTGTGGGGATGTCACTCTCCCCAAAAGGGATGATGATGCATTTTTTGGCATTCAGTTTGAGGCCATGATTCTGGTACCAGTCATTTGTTTGGGTGAGACCCTCTTGGAGGATGTCCACATTACTAGAGGAATTGACAACACCCAGCTTGCAGTCATCTGCAAACTTGGTCAGCCAAAGCCCACTAGATTTGGCCTGCACTTCCAAGAAGTATATCCCAAACAGCAGAGGCCCCAAGACCGATCCCTGGGGTACACCGTGTGTTACAGGTCTACTACTTAAGGTGGCTTCCCTTATTTTGACTAGGTGGGCTCTGTCAGTGAGCCATTTTTCTACCCATCTGGTAACATATGAATTGATGCCTAGTTGAGAGAGTTTATCTATTATACCTGAGTGGGGAATAGTATTTAAGGTCAAGGTAGGCAGTGTGCACCATCTTCCCCTCGTCTGTGGCCCTGGTGACTGTCTCAAAGAAGTTGACCAAATTTAACAGGCATGACCTCCCCTTGACAAAATCAAATTGTACGGGATCAAGTGTCTGGAGGCTGGCAATGTCCTTGTTAATGAGGTCCATGATCCACTCCATGACAACAAGATTACAAAGTTTGCTACTGAAGCCTCATATAGGTCCCACCACTGTCTATCCCTTAAGCAGCTCAACTGGCTTGCGTTGCCTCATATAATTCTACTCGGTCAACTCTCTGTAGCACACCCAACTGTACTACCTTCCTGAGAAAACCCTAGCACTTCAGCATGTAATTCATCCTCACATTCTGTCTAGAGCCTTAATATCTAGTAACCGGAACCTCATAACTGTCATCCAACATAAAAATGATGCCGGTAAATCCCTCTTTGCCAGCACCATTGCTAAAACCTGGAACACACTACCAAGCCAAATAACTTTTACCACCTCCTTTATTCATTTCAAAAAACTCCTGAAAACCCACTATTTAAGTGACTGGCTATGTTCATGCCATTCGCCAGGCTAACCCAAACTAAGAGAATGTTTCTGTGTACAGCTAAGTATAAACATTTCCCCTGAAAGCTTGTTAACCCGTTGATATTTACTTAAAACTTATAACTGTAAAAAATAACAGAAATGCTGTTTTAAGTTTATTATGTACCACAGTGGTTGTCTACTATAAGCATTGTTAATCTATAATATATTATGCATGTTTGCTATAAGTATTCTCTATTTTTTCTCTTCTCTCATGTAGTGTATTGTATTGTGGAGCTTTTCTCCCTGGGCCTCCGCTGAAAATGGACCTGTGTCCAGTCGGACTTTCCAGGTAAACAAATGTAAAATAAATAAATGGCTTTGCAGGTCAGGCTAGTTAGGCTGATGGGTCTATAATTTTCTGGATCGGTGAACAGCTCCACTTTTGTGCAAAGGGATGACTGTGGCTGGGAAGAAGCTGGTACTCAAGCTTTGGTTTAATAGGGTGCCTAATGTTGCTGCAAGTTCCTGCTTGAGTTCATCTAGGATGCAGCCTGGGATGTTATCGGGTCCCATGGAGGCTGTATTTTTTGCCTTTGAGAGGGCAGTGATGACTTGCTTCCTAGAGATTAGGGGAGGCGGGGCAGGTGTTGGGGATGTCTTGTTTTACTGATGGAGGGGACAGAGGAGTGAAATTTTCACTGAGCCTGTCTGCCAGCAGGTTGGCTATATCTACACCATTTGTATATATATGGTGTCCTTGACCACAGGTTCTAGCTGGTCTGCCAGCAGGTTGGCTATATCTACACCATTTGTATATATGGTGTCCTTGACCACCAGTTCTGAGGAGAGCTGGGTACTTTCCTTGAGATTGCAGACATATGTGAAGAAGCCCTTATGATTGTCTGTAGTAGATATGGCCAATTTGGACTCGATGTTTGCTTTGGAGGATTTCAATAGTGCTCTTATTTGCTTGTTCAGGCTAAGGAGAGATTGCTTCCAATTAGGTACCTGCTCCGTCTTGGTCCTGGACAGCAATTATTTCCTTTTATTATAGTGTTTATATATTGTAGATGTCCACCAGACAGGTTTACTCTTCCTTGAGGAGGAGGTTTTCATCCTGTCTGGTATTCCTGATTCCATGCAGCTGTATAAATGCTCATATAGTGCTTTGGTCTAGGATTGGACATATGTGCCAGTTCCTATGGAACAGGAGGGGGCTGTGAAGCTGTTTATACCTTCCCTCAGGAGGATGTAATCAACTTTGGAGAAGTTTTTATGCTTGAACCTAGCTGGGGGGGGGTGACTTCAAAAGTGACTGCTTTGTTGTCAGATCTTACCAGGGATGATGACACTGTAGGGATGCTGTGGTGTGGTTACTCATGTTGGTTAATACCAAGTGCAAGATATTTTCACCTCTTGTGGGGGTGTCAACCAACTGGTCCAAGGCATTTGCATTGACGAAATCAAGGAATCTCTGGGCATTTGTGTTTTGGCATGAATATTTCTTCCAGTCTATGATTGGATACTTAGTCACCCAGGATCAGATAAATGGTTGAATCTCGATAGATTTAAAGAGGTTCAGATAAGTGGAGTGGGAATCTTGAGTCAAATTTGGAGGCCCATAGCTAGCTATGATTTGAATAGGGGTCTTGTAAATTGTTAACTGCACTTGGAGTGTTTCCTGTGCATCATACTGTTTGACCAGCCTAGAGGTGTATATGTCTTTTATATATATGTATATATTGCGATTCCACCTCCTTTTGTTTTGCTGCCCATGGTTTGGGGTCTGAATGAATGAGTAACATAGGTATGGCTGGGGTGCTGTCCGCAGCTTTGAACCAGGTTTCTATGACTGCACAAGTGTCAGCTTCTTCCAGGGTTAAGAATGCTTGCAATGAGTGCAGTTTCATGTTTAGACTTCTAGCATTTGGCAGCATGTCCTTTAATTTACGTTTTGATGAAATTTTCATGTTGGTAGTTTTGACCTCATAGCATTGCCTAAAAAAGGCACGCTGGGGGAGGCAAGAGCCTTTCCAGGAGCATGAAGCCCAAGGGAGAGAGATGCAGGCCATCTCTGGCAAAGCATCGTGGTTTGTCAATCATGTCTTCCCAGGCTGACAGGTACTGGATCCCCTTAGAATGACACCAGAAACTAAGCCAGTTAAAATCAATAATTTTCTGTTTGTATTGAGGCATCATTCTGGGTGACAGTAGAATGCTGCTTAAGGCTAGGAACATACCTGCCTGGGACACACATTCAGCAAGCTTGATCATATCTCTCTTCATATAGTCCAGGGAGGTACGTCTCAAGTCATTCACTCCAACAAGGACTATGACAGAGTCATAACAGTACCTGTTGAGAGACTTGAGTGCATTGGTGGTGATATGGTGAATTCTGGAACCCGACAGACAACTAACTGTGACTTTCTCCTTATCCAGCCTGGTGAGGGGCACATCTGTGTGTCTCACAGTGGAGTCTCCTATGACTAATGTGTTGGGTTTATGTGTAGGCCTTAGTGGCTGTGAGACACAGGTATGTGGACTATGTGTGGTGTGGTGGGCAGTGGGTTTCATGTGTGTTTATGCCTCGGAGGTGTCTCTTGTTTGGGTTTGCTTTTGTTGAGGATCTCTGCATATGTGGGGGTGTGTTGTGTAGGTGTGGGTGGTGTTTGAGGTGTGATGTTCATGATGTTCTTCGTTCACCATTGCTGCAGTCCTTACTATTGGGTAGTCCGCTGTCCAGTCGGCCCGAATACCAGAGTATATGGCTGACGTCGGTCAGGGCGCATTAGACTGACGTCAGTACGTCAGGGTACTAATGCGCATGACCGACGTCATATCCTCAGTCTTTTTTGCCGCATGGTCCGATGCAGAAGCAGTTTTGCGAGTGCAGGTTGGCGTTCTGAAATATTTCGAGCGGAGTTTCAGACCGAATCAGAGTTGGCTAAGTACCCGTTGGGGAACATTTTGGTTTTTCTTGCCTCAGTATTTAACCGGATGTCAGAAAAAGTGAATAACTGTATTTCTTGTGGGAAACAGATACCTCATAGGGATTACCATACCTTGTGTATACCTTGTTTAGGGCCTGAGCACGACGTTGTTGGATGCCGCTCTTGTGCTAGGTTTAACAAACGCACTATTAAGAGACGGTTAGACTGTGCCAGGTTAGTGTTTGGGAAGCGTTGCAATTATAAAATGCCGTCGGATATTCCGACGCCCGCTTCGTCCAAGAAGCGCAAGGACAAAACAGCGAAGCCTAGGGTTGATGAACCGGCAGTCCCGGACGTCGGTTCTTTAGAAGGCTCAGTGGAGCCAGAGGTTTTGCCAGGAGTTTCTATGGAGTCTCAGGCAGAAACTTTACTGTTACAGGATGTGCCTTCTCAGGAGGTAGGCCAGGCTGAGGGGGCTTCGCAGGTAACTGTTCTTTCCTCTCTTCCCAAGGTAGTTAGAGCCTCTCCTTCTGTTGCCAAAACTTCTTTGAGAGGTAGGCCAAGTTCAGCTTCAGTGGGGGCTTCTTCTAGCATTTCGGGTTCTGTACCTAAGAAACATATGCTTAAAATGGCAGAAGATTTGATTACTATGATTAGAGGTTCTATGCCCCCTCCTGATAAGAGGCCCAGGGTGGAACCGGAGTTTGATAGTTTTGAACAGTGTTCAGAGGCTTCTGAGTCTTCTGTGGAAGATTTGCAGGAGTATCCTCCTTATTCTGATTCTGATGTGGATGATTCCACTCCTACAGCTTCTCCTCCTGAGGATTTCTCATTTTCAGAGACTCTGCATTCCATGAGGGAGCACTTTAAATGGGAAGGCCAGGATTACTCTGATTCCAGGAAAAGGCTTAGGGAATTCTTGTTTTTACCCCAGCATAGGCCCTTAGCTATACCTCCTGTGTTGAATGTGGTGGAAGATGTTTTTGCAGAGGCTTCCCTGAACCCTGACTCTTTGCCTCCTGCTCCTGTTAAACCCGATAGGTACTATAGGGTGCCTGAAGCTCATAAGTATTTGTTTAAGAGTCCTAGGGCGGACCCAGAAACTGTTTCTCAAGGGCCTAAAGGTGTTAAGGCCTCTGTGGTTAAAAATCCTGTTCCCACTGATAAAGAAGCAAGGGCTTTGGATAGGTGGGGAAAGAAAGTGTATACTTCTTCCACTCTAGCCATGAGAGCGTTGAATTGTCAGTTTCACATGCTAAAATATCAAAATTATCTCCTTTCACAATTGAAATCTAAGGTGGATGCTTTGGCGGAAGGTATTGAGTGTAAAGAGTTGCTGGATTTGGTTCATGTGTCTGAACAAGTGGGTAAGCATTCTTTGCAATGCGGTTTTGATGCTGTACAGGCCTCCTCGAGGGTGGCTGCCACTAGTTCTGTTCTTCGCAGGCATGCCTGGTTGAGGGATCAGAATTTAGCTGAGCATGTTAAGACAAGGATTTTGGATGCTCCTTTACAGTCTGATGTGTTGTTTGGTTCGCCTGTGGAAGCAGTTTTAAAGAAAATGGAGGACAAAGCTAAGTCTATGCAAACTGTTAAAGATTTTTTGCAGGTGCAGCCACCGAAGTTTAGTAGAAATTGGCCTGCTAAGGGGTGGACATATCCTGCTTATGATTCCCAGTCTAGGGGTAGGTCTAGGCGTGGTAGGGGCAGAGCTCAAGGTTCTTTTAGGCCTAGAACAGGGAGTGCACCTGCTCAGACTTCTGGTGAGGGCAGGGGTCAGTCCTTTCGTAAACAGACCCAATGACCTGCCTTTTCAGCTGCCAGTAGATTCTCGTCTGGTAGCTCCTTTGGGAGGAAGACTGTCTCTTTTCAAAGAAAATTGGGATTTAATTACTCAAGACAGATGGGTGTTGGATATCATTCACCACGGTTACAGGTTTTATTTCCATACAATGCCTCCTTTCAAAGGCATGCCAGACGTTCCTCCTCCACAAAGAAAAGAGGCTCACAAGCAAATTTCTCAGTTATTCCAGATGGGGGCCATTCAGCCAGTTCCTGTATCAGAAAGGGGCCTAGGATTTTATTCTCGCCTGTTCCTAGTACCAAAGAAGGGGAACACGTGGAGACCAATTTTGGATTTATCTCTCCTCAACACTTATCTGGACATTCCCAAGTTCAAGATGTTGACGTTACAACAGCTTTTACCTCTGCTGGGCAAAGATCACTGGATGGTAACTTTAGATCTCAAGGAAGCTTATCTTCATGTGCCTATAAGGCTAAGTTGCAGGAAGTATCTGCGGTTTCGAGCTGGAAATTCTCATTATCAGTTCTCTGCATTGCCCTTTGGCTTATCTACTGCGCCCAGAGTATTCACAAAGGTTCTGGCTCCAGTGATAGCTTACTTCAGGCTACAAGGCATTCAAATCTGTCCTTACTTGGACGACTGCCTGATTCTGGCTCAAGAAAAGGAAGACCTTCTACAGCATCTGGAATATGTTATAGCAGTGCTAAGATGCCTAGGGTATTCTGTGAACGAAATAAAGTCCAGTCTAGTACCCTCTCAAGACATGTGCTTTCTGGGTGTGAGACTGAATACAGCAGCCCAGATGGCCTTTTTAACCCCGGACAAACAAAAGAGTCTATCACTTTACTTCCATCAACTATCTCATCAGTCCGTGCTGACTGCAAGGACAGTCCTTCAAGCATTAGGGTTCATGGCATCTTGTATTCTGGTGCTTCCCAATGCCAAACTGCATATGAGGAAGCTACAATGGTATCTCAAAATGTATGGACACAGCACTGCCAGGATTTGGACACTGTCATTCAAATAATACCTTGCCTTCAAAAAGAATTTTTGTGGTGGGCTCAGGAATGTCACCTAAACAAGGGACTCTCTGTGACCCGGCCAGAGGCGAGTCAGATTTTAACGACAGATGCCTCGGACATTGCTTGGGGAGCTCATCTAAATGGAAAGTGGATACAAGACAAGTGGCCTGCCAGACTACAGCATCTACATATCAACATGAAGGAGATGTTAGCAGTCCAGTTTGCATTAATGGCTTTCAAGGAGTTACTTCTTCCAGGGCAGGTGTTGATTCTAACAGACAACACAACTGTCATGTGGTACATCAACAAGCAAGGGGAACACATTCTTATCCTCTATGCAGGCAAGCAATGATTTTATGGGAGACTGCGCTAAGCTTGCAACTAACTCTTCAGGCAAGGTTTCTGCCGGGAGCACAGAACTCCTTAGCAGATGTGTTAAGCAGACAAATCATGGATCCCCACGAGTGGAAACTGGATCTTCATGTATTTCAGAAATTGACAGTGTCATGGGGAACTCCAGACATAGATCTGTTCGCTTCTCCACTAAACCACCAGCTGCCAAAGTATTGCACAAAGGGGTTTCATCACACAGCTTGGAAAGTGGATTCTCTGTCTTTCAGTTGGAAAAACCTTCATGTGTATGCCTTTCCACCTCTGCCTCTTCTTCCAAAGGTACTATTAAAGGTCAGACAAGACAGGCCAAGGATGATTTTGATAGCTCCAGATTGGCCTCGGCAACACTGGTACCCACTACTACGGAGTCTGGCAAAGAAGCCTCCATGGCCTTTACCTCTGATTCCTCATCTGTTATCTCAGAAGGACGGTCATCTGCTCAATGTCAAGCTTCACTCTCTTCATCTAACAGCCTGGCATATTCTGTGTTGAAACACAGCAGGTCTCAACTTCCTCAACAAGTTTTAAATGTGATTATGGAAGCTAGAAGACCTAGTACAAGGAAAGTGTACGCAGAAAAATGGAAGAGATTTTTATTTTGGAGTACAGCAAAGAATTTGGAGATTTCTGAGCCTAATTTGAGTGTGGCTCTTCAATATCTTACTGAGTTATTGGACAAAGGTTTGTCCTTCTCTTCCATTAAGATTCATGCTGCAGCAATTTCAGCTCACTATGATTGTGACCCACCATTGTTTTCGCATCCTTTGTTCAAGCAGTTTCTTAGAGGGGCAAAGAATATAAGACCCCACGTAGAGCTCCTACTCCTGCTTGGGATCTCAATTTTGTGTTGGAAAAACTTACTCTACAACCTTTTGAGCCTGCGGCTACTGCTGAATTGAAATATTTGTCATGGAAGACTGCTTTTCTGTTGGCTATTACTTCTGCAAGAAGGGTGTCTGAGTTGCAGGCCCTTATGGCAGTAGAGTCCTTTTCATTTTCCATAAGGATAGGGTATCATTACGTACTAAGCCTGCCTTTGTGCCTAAGGTGGTTTCTAGTGTGGCTTTAAACCAGAGTATTCATTTGCCTACTTTTATGCAGACCCCAAAATAAAGGGGAAAAGATTTTGCACACTTTAGATGTACACAGGCAATTGCGTTATTATTTAAGCAGGACTAAGGATTTTAGGCAGTCTCAGCAGTTGTTTGTTTCTTTTGCTTTGAGTTCAGGGCAAGCCTGTGTCAAAACAAACTATTTCTAGGTGGATTGGCTTTTGCATTGCATTTTGTTATTCCCATCATGGCAAGGAGATTCCAGCTGGGATTAGGCCTCATTCCACTAGGGCTACTGCCACTTCAACACCATTTCTAAGGGGTGGCAACTAAGGATATTTTGGAAGCAGCTACTTGGAGTTCAGTGCATACTTTCTCTAAGCATTATCACCTTCCTATCTACTCTAAGTCTAGGGCTGGTTTTGCCACAGCTGTTTTGCAAGGCATGTTGTCAGCTCCTGCTTCTTTATGATTTGCCAGCCTCCCTTACCTCTGCTTTGGGATTCTACCCAATAGTAAGGACTGCAGCAATGGGGAACGAAGAACATAGTACAGTTTTGTACCTACCATAAATGTAGATGTTCGAGGATCCCCATTGCTGCAGTCCAATTTACCCTCCCTCCTTCCCCTCTGTGTTTAGGGGTGGTTGTGTAGGTGAGGTTACATGTTGATATTTTTGTATATATTCTTGTATATATTGTACATATTTTTGGTGCAGGTATTTTGGGCCTTGTCTTTTTAGGGTCTTCTGACATCTGGGGCAAGAAAAGACTGAGGATATGACGTCGGTCATGCGCATTAGTACCCTGACGTACTGGCGTCAGTCTAATGCGCCCTGACCGACGCGTCATATACTCTGGTATTCGGGCCGACTGGACAGCGGACTACCCAATAGTAAGGACTGCAGCAATGGGGATCCTCGAACATCTACATTTATGGTAGGTACAAAACTGTACTTTGCCAACCTTCTCAGTGCCTGATATACTGGTTTGTGGGGGAGAGAGCAATGACACTAGGTGCTTGATGTATTTGCATCTCTCACAAATTGTGTTCTTAGGTGGTAGTAGTAGGGAGTTGTCCGTGTACATGAGGCAGTTACTACACTGTCTTAGGATGCCCATATCGACCAGACTGGCAGGAGAAAATGTAGGAAATTGTCCATACATATTTGTTAGAAACTGAGGAAGAGAGCCAGAAAGAGCTGAGAGAGTAAAGGAAAGAAGGTCAAAGAGTAGTACTACTAGGTGATAACACAAGTGCTACTAAGGGACAATTTGTAGCTGGAATACCTCAAAAATGGTTAAAACCGTGCAGTTGAAGCTCTGGATGCAGCAGACCTGTATCTAGAGTATGCTACTTAATTTTAAGGTTAAGAACACAGTAAAAAAAAACTCACAGTGAAGCACACTTATAATCACTTATAGTCAAAAGAATAGAACTCCATATGAAAAAACAGTTAAACAGCAACAAACTGCAGTAATGCAGTTAAACAGTATTGAATTGCAGTAGATAGATAGCAATGAAATATAATTAATCAGTAGCTCACAGTCACAACAGTAAAAGACAGCTCAAATAAAGCTGCAATGAAGTGGGAAGAGGCACAAGTTTTTTTTTAGTAGACAGAAGATAAGGTAATTCAAGGTTGAGTAGCTAAAGGGGTGGGCATTTACAAAGTTCTCACTATAAACAGTAGAATGAGCTGATTTAATATGACTGGGGGGAGTGTTCACTATCAACTTTATACTAGAGGCAGGCAACTCAAAGCCACCAAGCTTTAAGGCCACAACAGCGGATGGGTGAGATCTAAAAACAGTTGTACAGATAAAACATATGCAGTAAAATAGAAGTGCAGAAAACAGCTGAAAATAAGCACTTTTATTTTTCAATATCACGGCACAGCAATGGCAGAAGGCCTATCTCACTACAGCTTTGAGCAAACAAGTATAATCTGGTTTAAAACTGGCTATTTAAGGCAGAGAAACAGAAACCATCCAAATTATCCAGTCAGAATAACACAGCTTGCAGGAATGCTTCTAGATAGATCAAACAGACTGAATTCTCTAATAATTAGTTTTGATCCTGTGATCCATTGTTCTGTATTTTGGAGATTTTTCTGAATTATACTTAGTTTATAGCTAATGGAGTTAGGTGAGCAGATGAGGGTGGAATTCTGTGTATTCAGTTAGTGTGACATTGGGAACTATGGTGTTCATGTTGCAGATAAAGACACTGAAAAGCGTAGGTCCAAGTATGGATCCTTGTGGAATGCCTTTTTTGGTGGGTAGAAAGTCTGAGAATTTTTGTTTCCATTATTTTATTTCATGCATGCAATTTTAATGTATTCTGCATGTAAACTGCTGAGACATTTATGCATCTTTATGTATACTTCTGAGCCAGTTGTGGAGCTTTTCTCCCTGGGCCTCCACTGAAAAGGGCTTAGTTCCCAGTCTGACGCTCCCGGTAAACAAATGTAAAATAAATAAATAAAAATTTGACTGTTCGAAATGTAGCTTTTTAACCAAGTTAAAGTGTTAGTGCTGAGACCCATTTTTGTAAATTTCAAAACTTTATCAAGGTTGTGTGAATTTGAATGATGTCATATTAAGTAAGAAGTGTAGAAGCTATTTCCTCCTGCATGATAGCTGTGGGGGATTGTTCTGTTCACCCAGGACCATAAAAGTATTTTTTGATTAAATAATTTTCAGTGAAGTAGTCCATCAGTTAGTCAAGATGCATGAACTGTGCTACAAATAAAAACAGCTGAGAAGGTACACTTGCGGACAAACTTTTCAGAGATATTTTTGTATGTGTTTGCTTACTGCTTAACACAGGATTCAGGAAGATCATTTATGCATTGATTTAATATTTCCGGTATAATGCTGGAGGAAACTCAGCAATGGTATTATGCACAGATCTGTTTTCAACTTGAACGGGTAAAGTACTAGCTGCTTGTGTTGTAGCCGTATGAAAACAAAAATAATTTTAAAGGTTTGTATAAACCAATATTGTGTGAAAATATGGACTTGCCTGTACAACTTTTCTTAGTACATGTAATTTGTTTTGTGGTAGTTGAGTATCTTTTCACTCTTCTGTTTAAATGTTGAGACATGCTTGGGTCAGAGCCTGCCAAATTTGAGTAATTGTGCAACTTTCTTTTTGTCTTATCCATCTGATTTTGATAACAACACTCATTTGAGCCAAGTTTAGTTATAATTTAGAAACACTGGTTAGAGTTGCCCCCTCACATCCCTTGATTCTCCGGTTTGATTTTTGGCTCGAGTGCCTTCTCTGTAAAGCTTTTGTATGTTCTGCTTTTGACTGGTTGGATATTCACTGGTTGCTCCAGTTTCTTTCCACATCCTAGCTGTGTGTTGTAATTAAATTGGACAGCCCCTAAATTGTACATATTTGCACACACCATGTGCGAATGAGTGCCCATGTATTTTCTGCTCTGGTGTGGTGCTCTGCTCAGGATGAGGTTCTGTACTCTTGAGTGTCAGAGTAGTTTCTGGCTCCCTGCAAACCTGTATTGAATTAAGTGAGTAGTCAGAATGAATGATTGCATTCACACAGGTGCATCAAAAGAGCTACTTTGTGGCTGTTTCAGCAGGTATAGCATTTACAGAACAGCCTGCTTTTTTGGTAGACTGCCCTATAGGTCCCTTTCAAGGATGTACCTCTCATTTGTGATCACATACTCAAATGAGTTTCCGTTGTTGATAAATTGTTCTCACAATAGTAAACTGAGCATATTTTACCTCTTTGGACTAACATCCTGTAAAAATGAAAAACTTTGCTTCTGTTTTACTGGCATTCTGTTTTGACAGGTTTATACTTGTACCATTTTGAAGACGTTAATGAAGTGAACAGCAGTGGACAGCAGAGGCCCCTTTTCAGCCATGAACTAGTTAACAGTAAACTAATACAGCTGTAACAGAGTATAAATATTACAGAAGACATTCCACTATAAATCAAAAGTCAAATAATCTAATTGCAGAGGCATACAACTAAAAGTCTGTTGAATTGACTTTAACTGTATATAAGAAATGCATTAGAATTTACTCCAAAGTTTTACTATACACAACCTATATCTCACAGTTTCTAATTAGTTGTAAGTTCTGTACTGTCACAGATGAACACCCCTGTAAGCCAGCTTTGCTGATGCAAAGATCTAAAGCCCTGACTGTGACCCAGGATATCCGAGTTTGATTAGTGGCTTGGGCACCTGCTGGAGTGGACATAGAAGGAAGAGATGACAAGCCTCTGCCTGTTTGGATTCTTGGCAGGAGAAATGTGGGTAGCATGCCTGAAGAGGTCAGCCACTTGTCAGAGTACTGGCCTGGTGGAAACTGGAACTTAGATTGGTAACCAGGCTGGGAGTACATGAGGGCCAGGAGGTGTGACTGTCCTTGGGCCTGGGAGGAGGATGCAACCAAGTGTCACATCTCATTGCCTGCCCAACCTACACATTTTTGCAAGCATTTAGGGGAGGTAGTGTCAACCACCAAGCAACCAAGCCTGCTTTCACTGGCTGTATTGCCAGCTTTGTGGCTCATCAGCCCCAGTGGGACTGTGTCTGTGGTGTGAGAAAGACCATGGAATTTGCAAGAGTACACATTCAAAGGCATGGGGAGCTTAAGCGAACCACATAGCAGTAGATGGCTTGAGAACATACCTTAACCATCTGTGGAATATTACAAAAAGTTAACACCTCAGCTCTTATGTACTAAACTGACACTTGGGAATTTATGTAGATAAGACAAGTGAAGAAGGCAGGAATTGGAGATGAGTTATGATAGTATATGCCACCATCCAGATTGATGTAAGGAGTGCAGAGAGATGCACAGTAAACTTTGTCTCGTGGTAGTAAGTTACTGTGTGGGTGGTAGATTGCTATTCACGTGTATAAGAAAGAACAGATGATTGTAACAAAATGGGAAGAAAAATAAATCAAATCTCCCAGTGTGATCATTGCAGTGGGAAAGCTGTGTTAGGTACATCATTAAGGATGTTTAGGAACCAGTGTGTGTTGGTAGGCAGCAGTCCCAATGGGCAGCGGTGGCTCCTGGTTCCTTTTCTTGTTGGGGCACAGTATGGGCACAGTTATCAGCTGGCAGGACATGTGAAGACAAGAAAATGTAGAGAACATGCAGAATATGCATAACTGTGGTCCAGAGATTTACTCTAGTAACCAAATGACATATTAGTGGAACTTGCAGAATGTCATAACATATAGCTACTGCAAAGTGTACTTATCCAGTAATCCCAGGTATGATAAGTCAATGTTTCTACATTGATAGACTTTCCAGCAAGTCTTTCAGAACCTTACACTTGTGTTTTCTTGATTTATATCTATACACACAGGTTATTTGTCATCCTTATTTTCTTAAAATATTCTTGACCATAATCAGGCCACTGAAGTCCTTAATAAATTATCACCACCAACAGACAAAGGCAAACTAAATGGTTCACTAAATTTGCTTTGGTTTCATTTTAAAGCATTGGTGGTCTAATGGTTAGTTTCACAGCGTTAAATTACAGAGATCCGGGTATTCATAAAATTAACTTTTTGGCAACCTCGTCTCAATGCTTTCTTGTTCGAAGAAGTGGCTATTTGGGAAATAGAAGTAGATCCATATATACATATAAATGATAATTTTATATTCAGATTTTCTGATTTTCTGTAGAAATGGTCTGTCACTGTCTGGCATATATTTTCATGAAGAAAATATTTAATAAAACGTGTACATTTATATATGCCAGTTTTCCACTAGCCACTCCAGCAAAATGCACCTGGAACAAAAGATACCAACTGAAACACTAAGTCCAACAATCCACAGTAGAACGGAGTATTTTAAACGTAAAGCAGTTTAGTTAAAACTTTTAACACTTTTCATCACCCGAAGTTTAGTGACTTCCTCAGAAATACAAACTAAGTTAGTGCAACACTTTTAAATCACACAACACATGATAAAATGAGCCAGTCAGTCAGGTACTACATTTAAAGAAACATGTTAGTGGCAATAAATCACATAAGTAAAAATCTTAAAGGATATAACCCAATATAAGCTGTTACAAATAATCAAATAAACAAATGTTTATGAAGTAAGTAAATATTATATATATAAAAACGCTTACTATTTAAATATTAAGTAGATCAATGTATATATGAAAGTCCTTAATTTAAAAACTCCTATTTATATTTAAAAACAGCTAGTATGAAAAAACAACCTAGTACTAATAAGAGCCCAGTTTATACAAAGACATCACCTAATTAAATTTTAAGTTTTAATAAGCAAGAGATATTACAAGCCTAGTTTAGACCAGGATGAGAGAAAGCATTTAAATACAACTGCCATTTGTAACTCGCGTTCTTCTAAAAGCAATGACGAAGGGCCACCTCTAATGTCAGGCAACACTTGGTCGATAGTTTTAAAGCAGAACTTGTGGCTACCACATGAATTGTAGTGCTTAGCTAGTGCATTTTCAAGTTTGTTTTTATCTATGGTATAAATGTGCTCATAGATTCTTTCCCGGAATTTTCATTCCGTTTTACCCACGTAAAACACCAGGCAATTGTTGCACGTAGCAATGTATATTACTGCCCTAGACTCACAATTCAATTTATAATTAAGGTAAAGCTTTCTATTATTACCAAAAGAAAGAGTTGCCCATCTTGATGTATTTACACATCCTACATGCTCCGCAGGTATACATACCCACAGATCTCCCAACACTGCTTGAAACTCTACGTTCTAGTAAATTTTTCAAGTTGGCCCCCCTTCTCTATACAATTTTGGGCAAAGTGCCAAATCTTTCAAGTAAAGTGTTATCCCTACTAATGAAAGACCAATTCTTGTATATAATAAGTCTAAGTCTAGCACTGTCGTTGTTGTATGTTGTGATGAAACTAACATTATAAATCCCCTGTTGGTCAGTGTTTGACTTTGGGTTCGTACTTTGTCATAGGGTGTAAGCCATTGGTGTTACAGTCTTGGTCAGTATTTAGAACTTCATTAATCTCAAGCAGTTGATGAAACACCTTGTCCCCCTTAAAAAGTAAAGGTCGAAAGTTACCATAGTGGCATTTACAGTGTATTTCCTCTATTAAGGGGTCAATCAAAGAAATAGGGTAACCACGTTTTTGAAACAAAGCACTAAGAAAATGACATTCATCAAGAAAGTCCCCTTCCAAAGAAGTCATCCTAGCAGCCCTAATAAGTTGACTCTTCACTATAGATCTTTTTTGCGTGTATGGATGGGCGCTAGTAAAATGTAAAAATGAATTACAGTTTGTAATTTTCCTGAAAATTTATGATTAACCTTTTGTTAACCAGGTCCTTAGATAACTTACACTCGTTTCTTGGATGATATTTTTATTTTATTTAGAGGGAATGATGCACAAGCTCATGCATTTGTTGACTTTCTGAATTCTACTACTGACATTTTTAAATTCACATTTAACTTCAGTAAGGATACTATTATTTAGACATCAAGTTATCTAGGGATCTGGTTAACAAAAGGTTAATCTCAAATATTTTCAGGAAAATTACATACTGTAATTCATTTTTACATTTTACTAGCGCCCATCCATACACGCAAAAAAGATCTATAGTGAAGAGTCAACTTATTAGGGCTGCTAGGATGACTTCTTTGGAAGGGGACTTTCTTGATGAATGTCATTTTCTTAGTGCTTTGTTACAAAAACGTGGTTACCCTATTTCTTTGATTGACCCTTCAATAGAGGAAATAAACTGTAAATGCCTCTATGGCAACTTTCGACCTTTACTTTTTAAGGGGGACAAGGTGTTTCACCAACTGCTTGAGATTAATTAAGTTCTAAATACTGACCAGGACTGTAACACCAATGGCTTACACCCTATGACTGAAAGTACGAACTCAAAGTCAAACACTGACCAACAGGGGATTTATAATGTTAGTTTCATCACAACAACGACAGTGCTAGACTTAGACTTATATACAAGAATTGGTCTTTCATTAGTAGGGATAACACTTTACTTGAAAGATTTGGCACTTTGCCCAAAATTGTGTACAGAAGGGGGGCTAACTTGAAAAATCTACTAGAACGTAGAGATTCAAGCAGTGTTGGGAGATCTGTGGGTATGTATACCTGCGGAGCATGTAGGATGTGTAAATACATCAAGACAGGCAACTCTTTTTCTTTTGGTAATAATAGGAAGCTTTACCTTAATCATAAATTGAATTGTGAGTCTAGGGCAGTAATATACATTGCTACATGCAACAATCGCCCGGCGTTTTATGTGGGTAAAACGGAATGAAAATTCCAGGAAAGAATCTATGAGCATATTTATGCCATAGATAAAAACAAACTTGAAAATGCACTAGCTAAGCACTCCAATTCATGTGGTAGCCACAAGTTCTGCTTTAAAGCTATCAACCAAGTGTTGCCTGACATTAGAGGTGGCCCTTCTTCATTGCTTTTAGAAGAACGCGAGTTACAATGGCAGTTGTATTTAAATGCTTTCTCTCATCCTGGTCTAAACGAAGCTTGTAATATCTCCTGATTATTACAACTTAAAAGTTTAACCAGGTGATGTCTTTGTTTGTATAAACTGGGCTCTTATTAGTACTAGGTTGTTTTTTCATACTAGTTGTTTTTAAATATAAATAAGAGTTTTTAAATTAAGGACTTTCATATATACATTAATCTACTTAATATTTAAATAGTAAGCATTTTTATATATATAATATTTACTTCATAAACATTTGTTTATTTGATTATTTGTAACAACTTATATTGGGTTATATCCTTTGAAATTTTTACTTATGTGATTTATTGTCACTAACATGTTTATTTCTTTAAATGTAGTACCTGACTGATTGGTTCATTTTATCATGTGTTGTGCTGTGTTGTGTGATTTAAAAGTGTTGCACTAACTTAGCTTCTATTTCTGAGGAAGTCACTACACTTCGGGTGACAAAAGTGTTATAAGTTTTAAACTGTTTTACATTTAAAATACTCCATTCTACTGTGGACTGTTGTACTTAGTGTTTCAGTTGATATATTTTGTTTCTTGTGTTTTCACCAGCTTGTTCGTTAAAATGCACCTGGAAGTTTGGGAATGTAAAAACAGGTGTTCCAGGGTATCATGACATTTAGAAAAAGTTATAAATATGATTGCTAATCCAAAATCAGATGCCACAACAAAATTGCAGACTGGGTTAAGGGGGCACAGGTTTCATCACTTTGTATACTGACATTTATACCAACATCAGGAAATAAATGCATTTATTCTCATTGGAGCTCAATTTTGATCAGGATTTATTTGCTCACTCAATGTTTCTTAACTTTATAGTTCATTTTTAAGCTATGATTTGGGCCACAAGACAAGTGCTACAGACAAATCGGTTAAAAGATGGTCACTGTAATGCAAGCATAAAACTCAATTATTCAAAGTAGAGTTAACGCACAGAGTACAGAATGAGCATTATTAGGAGAAAGATTAGCTAATGGTCTACTTATTCAATGCACAGTAGTTCAAAGAGAGCATTGATAAATCCCTAATGCCAAAACACCAAATGCAGAAAGTTCAAAGTCAGAAAGTTAAATGTTGAAAATGTGGCAGAGCACTTACGAATTCAGTAAAATATTAAATATGTTACTGTGGAAGCATTGAAACACTAGATGTAAGCAGCATCAGTTTGTTACTTTGTGATACTTGTAATCCCCACCAGTTTCTTTATCTGTGGTCAGATATGAACTGGACAAGGTGTAAGCTCATCAAGTTTACTCCCCATTTGCTGCAACTCATCAGTCACTGTTTTCAGTTGAGAATCACTCCCAGTGCAATATGTAGTAGTAAGGCGGCAGGGATTCAAAGCTTTTGGGCTTTTTAATCTCTAAAATTATGAAATCCTGGACTTTCTTTACATAAATGAGAAGGGCATGACAAGTAAAGCACTCAGAATGCTTTTTTTTTCCTTTCATCCTGGCACAGCTTCGTCAAAAAAAAAAAACAGTCTGGACTCACCCAGATGCAGTGGGAACATCTCTTCCAATATAGCAGACTGTGGTATGAAAACCATAGTTAATTGAATGCCCAGAAGCTTGCATAAACTGTATAAAACACTGACAACAAACAGAACCAATAAAAAAAAAGATTGTCATTCAGAAAATATTTAAAATGGAAACCAAAATGAGGAGACGTACGAGGCAAAATAAAGCATTGCAAAGAAAGAGAAGCCACCACAAAGACTAATGCACCAAACTGCACTTTGACACAGAAGAAAAGCAAAAACGGTAGCAGTGAAATATTGTATTATAGATGAACTTTCAAGATGGCTGCACACATGAGCAACAGGTTAATTTCAACTATCTCATTATGAAAACAGAAACGGAAAAAAAAGTGCCAGTTAAACTGTCATATTGGGTAAAATTCAGGTAATGGCTAGTAAGTACAATGTCTGGATACCAGCAAAGAAAAAACTTGGAGAACCCAAAAGAAAATCAATCAGAAAATGTGAAGAGAAAACACTGGGAAGAATCCTGCAGCTGTTCAGCAAAAAGCTGTTCAATCTTCAGTTTTGGTACAAGAGATAGCTTCCAGTAAGTTAGAGGAAAAATAAATGTGCTCAGAGGTGATTAAAATAACTGAACCATTGAATGAATATATCAACTTGAATAAAAAGTTGGAAAAAAGAAGCTTTAACTCACTGTGAACTCTGTGCTATTTTTAGTTTTTGATTTAAAGCTTATATGTCCAACTGTTCATTTATTCTTGAAACTTTCAGGTAATGTTGCTGACATAAATATCTGTACATTATCTCTGTGCTTGGTCTCCTACCCTCAAAGAAGCAACCATCTTGAATTGTACTGAAAAAAAAATCATTTTTATGCCTTAATATGCACAAATGACAAAACATTCCTAGGTGTGAAATTACACAAACGTATTTACTCTCATTTTGTTGTACACAACCTGATAGCTTATATGAAAATTAGCAGCAGAATCTTAAATATGGTTATCCCTTTTCCGGGGTAACCTGGGAGCAATGTCTGGTTGTGACTTATATGAATATGTGACTTGCTCAAGGTCACGCAGTTATGTTCTCTTATCCAATTCACAATACAAGAAAATCAATGAGAATTGCATGCCTCTACATTGGTGGTATCAGCAATAAATGGATTGGATTTAGAAGCTTGGTTTATGTACTAGGACTAACAGAAATCTGGATGAATGACAATTGTGCCCCCCCCCCCAATATATTGAGACCAACTGCTTCATTTATTATGGCACTAGGCCAAGGAACAGACAAGGAGGAGGGATAGTGTTACTTAATAGAAACCAGTCAGCCACCACCCTAAAAGTAACTTATGCTGCAGGCTTAGGAGTCATAAAACAAAACTAGATTCTAATAAATATACTAGGTAGACACCAGTTTACAAATATGCTCGGCATACATCCCCTACCATCTTCAGTACCAATTCTACAACAATTAGTCCAGCATGCTTATAACAAGGGGGTCCCTAACAGTACCATCTGAATAGGTGACTTCAATATAAAAGCAAATGTGTCAGCCTCACATCCAATTAACAAAATCCTCCTTTATCATAACCTTGAACCACTGGTTGATGTATGTATAAAACCCAACCCCATTACAGGCAGGGATTATATACTTGATCTCATTATAATCAACATAAAAGAAAAATCCAGGCAAATTAATGTCCTACCTAACACACTAAGTAATTACTGTCCAATTCTTTTAAACTGACCATTCAAGGCAATAAAAGTTCTACTATGTTTCATTTCCTACAGAACAATTTCAGAGACAAAGCAACACATTTTAAATGGACATTTAATTACCACTGATTGGTCTCCACTCTATAGCTGAACAGACCAAATTATAGCCCTTAACCTCCTTTTAGACATGTTAGGCCAATAGAGGAAATAATCTATCCAATGCTTAAAAGAAGATTTAAAAACCAGAAATGCCCTTGACTAAATTCAGAACTTGATCACATCTAAGAACTAGACCTGGGAACAGTGCAAACAACCCTCAAACATTCCAAACAATCAGCTGCTGAAGAAGGGCAACATTTCTAATAACTTATCTCAGAAATACCGAAGGAGTACTAGCTACCAGCCCTACACATTTATGGAAAAAAAATAAAACATTAATGTGGGAAGGGACAAAATAAAAGATGATGCAAAAACTGAGAAACTGGAAGCTTGGTTTTATGGATATGTATTGCAAGATTCAAGCAGTGAACATATTTTTAGTCCCTTTAGTTTTATACACAGGTCAGGCATATTTTAACAACCAGAGGAGAAGCTGTGGATTGCAGTTAATAAAGAGTTGAAGGATTTTATTTAGGAGGGGAAGGTGGCAACAATAAAGTGTATAAGTTGATCCTTCCAATAGAGTAAGGTGGTTTGAAATTATCAGAGTTGAATGGGGTATTTCAGGTTAAGGTCCTATACATAGTACAAGCAGAAGGTTATAATTCAAAGTGTGAAGGTATGATGATGATCAGCAGAAGCACAAGAAATAAGGAGAGACTGATTTTGGATGCAGATCCTTAATGAGAATAACAATAACCATACAGAACATTATATGCATTAAATAGCAGAAAGTATTTTAAGAACCAAGCCAACCCAGGAATGGAGAAAGGAGATTCTGCCATTAGGGGTGACTGCAATTAAAGGTACAGAAAATAGGCAAGGGAGGACTGGAATTTACTGATGGAAACTGGCAAAGGAGCCAAGGTATTGGCAGCAATTAATTAGGGAGGGAAAGGTAATAGAATGGGAAGGGGCCAATAATGCATTTGGACTGCAGGCTAGAGGTTGCCTTCACTATCAATGATTGATATCAGAGTATAGGCAAAAAGAAAGGAATAGGGGAATCTTAAGTGAAAGACCAGTACTGGTAGATTTTTTAGTAGAATCTAGAATAGAAGCTGCTGTTAAAAAATGGAAGATTAGTAGGCATATAAAATATTGCATGATAGCTCTAGGAATCAAATTGAGGTGGGTTATAAAGGATAGGGAAGAGAAGTCACAAAGAAACAATTGGGGAGGGCTATATGCATGTCTCCCAAATATGCAACAAAGTCTAGAAGATTCTGGATCTTTGCTTAGAGGTGTTTGCATAGGTTTTTTTTAAACCATAAGCAGCCCCCAGATAATTTTTCCTCAAGTAGACTGCAAATGTTGAAGGTGTGATGGGACAGAAAGAGGTAACTGAGAACTTAATTTTGGTAGTGTAATGAGTTGGCAGACTTTATAAATTCCCAGAAGACTTCTGTGTCAGAAAAAGTGGGTGAGCAAATTGGTGTAACTAAGGAAGTAATTTTTGAGCTGCAATACATAGTCGGAATTGCCTAAACACATAGTAAGGCCCTGCAGAGTTTAATTCTGGTGGCTGTCAAAAGAACAATTACTAGAACGTGGAAATCAAAGTCTAAACCAACCATCCAAATAAACCTTCTGAAAGTGGCTAAGTGAACGCAATGGAAAAAAAACAGTCAACCATATAAAAAAAACAAAGGTTCAACTGTAAGACCAACACTGTTTATTAAAATAAATGCAATAAACACATGCAAAGCTTTCAAACTTACAGTTCTTTATCAATGCATTGACAAAGAACTGTAAGTTCGAAAGCTTTGCATGTGTTAATTGCATTTATTTTCATAAACAGTGTTGCTCTGACAGTTGAATCTTTGTTTTTTTTTTATATTCTTATTCTAAACCAACCATACTAGCAGTAGTGAATATAGTAAAAGAGATAAAAGAACTGGGAGTGGGATCTTTAGAATGGTGTAGGAGCAAATTACATAGAAAAAATGGGAATTGTAGAAACAATGCACTCAGAATAATGTTTTGGAGGAGGAGTGAGGTTTAGGGGAAGGTAGAATGGTAATGTTTGATTTGACTGTTTAGAAGATTATATGTGACGTATAATGTTTGCAACTGAAAATATGTCAATATGGTTTTTCATTTATAAAAATGTAGGATTGGCCATCTCATAAGTGATAATTCAATGAAGGTGTGTTTTTAAAAAAATGAAAACACGAATTGAAGGAATTTTTACACTTCAGCAAACAAAAAAATATGCCAACAATTATTAATACTATCAAAGTTAACCACAGGTTTGTCAGTAATTATAAACACTTTGAAGAAACAACCATTCAAGATCTAAGCAAACTCTTCACTCAAATACTGCCTCCCATACACACACCCTGATTATTATTGCATCACGGAAACAACTTACTCATTCAACAGCTTCAGCAGAATCAAACACAGCTTTCTATTTCAGGACACTTACTAATAAAGAAGTCAAAAGCTAACCTTAACCTAAATTAAAAAAAAAACTAATAAGTTACTAAAATTCCTCCCTTTTCTCATAATTTCAGCTGTCCATATTGCTAAAACACATCCTCAGTCTTTCACTAACTTCTATTTTCCTACAGCTTTCAGGCATGCCTTTATCATACTACTCCCCCCCCCAAAAAAAAGATTACAAAGACTACAAACCAGTAGCTAACATGTCTTTCAGCAAAAATCTTTGAAAAGTTAATCTACAAACAACTATTTGAACACATTAATATGATATGACCTCTTTTAATTTCTCCATGTCTTTTGGGTTTCTAATACCATGACGGGAATGGACCCCATTCCTAAGTCAAAGTACAATTAAAGTTCATGAAATTAGCATTGTTTCACTCTTTGATGTCCGCCAGAAGTGCTCTTTGCAACACCTGCAATGTGCACAGTAGTGACTCCTCCTGCAATTCATACGGGGTTACATGTATTGGTAACATATCTAAATACAATCGTAGATTAATTTTTTTATAAGACCTTTTGCTCCTACTACTATTGGGACTGTCTGGTATCTTTCTTCCACATTGCTCTCATTTCTGCCTGCAAATCCTGATATTTTCTGACTTTGTTTCTCTCTGTACACAAGACTCTGTAGTCACTGGGTGTGGCGATTTCAATGATCAATGCTACTTTTGTCTTCTTTTCATGGACCACTATATCTGGTTTTCTAGCATCTGTCTTTTGAACTGTTGGTAATGGTTGATCTCATGTGATGTAGACTTCATCATTTTCTTTGATGACCTTTTTAGTAATATTCAGCATGATTTTATAAACTCCTTTAGTACAATGACAGCATTATACTCTACCACAAACACCATTTTAATAATATGAATGATTATAAGCTAATAGGTGGTATTTTCATAGATATGAAGCTGTAAAATTCAAGCTTTGCCTATGCAAACTTAATAAATTTAACTTTGGCACACAGTCTATAAGTTATTTGGAACGCTGTTTTACAAAACACAATTTACTATCTTTGCAAGATACCATTACAATAGTCTCCATACTGTTGTACCTCTTCTGTTATCATTATTCAATAATGACACTGCCATGTAAATAGCCCAACTCAATATTGCCAGGTATGCTAATGATCTCCTGCTGTTAGAATCATGTAAAGAAATTACAATGCGTCAGCAAAGAATACAAACCAGTTTTACAAGACTTACCCAATGAACAAATGGCAATATGCTGCTGATTTAACCTGAAAAAATAAGATGTAATGGTCTCTGGCATCCCACAAAAACTACCAAAACCACTGTGACTAATAACTGACAAAACAGGCAATATGCTGTCATTCATTCTTCTTCTTCTTCTTCTTCTTCTTTCGGCTTTTCCCTGTTAGGGGTTGCCACAGCGGATCACCTTGTCCGCACATTGAATGGCAGTGGAGTTTTACGGTGTCGAGTTGCCAGCCCGGCGCCCAACCTTCCACAGAAGGCACACTCACACGCACACCTAGGGACAATTTAGAGTGTCCAATCCACCTGCAGCATGTCTTTGGGATGTGGGAGGAAACCGGAGCACCCGGAGGAAACCCACGCGACCACAGGGAGGACATGCAGACTCCGCACAGAAGGCACCCCAGCCGAGGATCGAACCGGAGAACCTCTTGCTGTGAGGCGGCAATGCTAACCACTGCACCACCGTGGCTGCCCAGGCAACAGAGCAAAAATATCTAGGGTCACTTTAGACTCTACTCTCACATTAATACATCATATAGGTATTAATAAAACTCTTACACTAAAATTATGCTATAAGCTCTCCCACCTTCTCACCCACTCCATTTGCAGAGCAGTAGCCAGAAAAGTACTTATCCCAAAAACATGAGCTTGGACTTCCCTTATTAATTAACACTGCACTCTACTACAAATATTCACAGACTGCAAACTACTATTAAAATCTGAGATTTGCTGTTCTGGAAGAACCAAATACCCATGACTGGCAACTTCAATGATTTAGCTGGCTACCTGTCAGTGGAAGAGTAGTCCTGCTACTAAGTTTACCGACATATAAAGTATTAAAACTGGGAAATTGTCCAGCCTTAAAATCCAAGCTATAAATTAAGTAACCAAATTACTAAGAGTTAGTCGCGAAGAGAGCTTAACACTCATCAGACCACAGGTGAACATAGAGTCTCAAAGTTAACTCTAGCAGTCTGTAACAAGGTCCCAGGAGAAGCCAGGGAAGTAAACACTCTGGGAACATTAAAAACAAAAGTAAAATAACTACTACAGAATTCTAAATCCTTATATTTTAGAGGTAATGGCTACCAGTGTTAGGTGAGAGTCACTCACTGAACACCATGGCTATGTCAAAGCGTCCTAGCCCTTAATATTATTCTTAAATTTAATCATGGGAATAGCTCCTTAACTGTGTTGCATTTTTCCTGCGCTTGATGTATTATTACTCTAGTTTTCTTTATATATATATATATATATATACCTATGTTTGTCACATATTTGACTTGTGTATAAAATTGTCATACTGTATGCTTTTGTGCCAAGTGGCCTGGGTCTCGGCTGAAAATGGTCTATTGACCAGCCCATTTACCCAGTTAACAAACTGAAATCAATTAAATAAATGAGGGCTGAGGGAATCAAACTCTACCATGGGAAATGCAACTCACATCTTTAACCCTGTGTGCCAGCTACCAGACAAATGATCAAAATGATTATCTGTCCTTGTGTTTGAGGAACAATTGAGAGCTGTGTTGATTCTCTTTTCCATCAGTTGCTTCTGGTGATCAGCCGTGATCAGAAAAAGTGGTAAAAAGGAGGGCGTGGCCAAGGATGAACACAGGATAGCAGCAGATTTTTTCAGCTCCACCAACATAACTGCACTGACAGGAAATAATTACTTTAAAATTCAACTAATGAAATAATTTTCTTTCTAAATATGTTTGGAATATCAGTTTCTTGAATAATATCAAAAAAAGAAAGAAAATTTAAATAATTTTCCTGTCAGAAATCATCTTGGAAATTTCTCTTTCATCCCCTCTGTGTAAGATGAGTTCCAGTAAGGCTAACAGTCAGGATTCCAGCATCAAGAAAGAGCTTCAGTCTTTGATATCAACTATTCAGCAACTAACAACCAAAATGGACAAACTGGATACTAAAATTGATAACTTTATAGAAAAAACTACAAAACAAATGGATTTGTTACATCAAGACTTGCAACATCAGAAAGCTCAGATTACAGGTATAGAAGAGACTCTTACAGATATGGACAACAGAATTCAGGAAGAAGAAATTAACATTGAATTTTTACTGAAACAGAATACACATCTACAATCCAAACTTGATGACCTGGAAAACAGATCTAGACGCAATAATATCAGGATTTTTGGACTGCCAGAAAATACAGAAGGTAACAACATTACTTCCTTTTTAAATACTTGGCTTCCCAAAACTTTAGACTTGTCAGAAGCATTTTCTTTTGGTACTAATAAAAAATATCCTAGATCAGTTATTGTAAGATTTTTATCATCTTATGACAAGGAGATGGTATTAAAATCTGCATGGGCTAAAGCACTTATAAAAATTAATGAGGCAACTGTGCATTTTGGCAATGACTATTCTTCCTTGGTAATAACTAAAAGAAAAGTTTTTTGCCACTAATAAGAGAGCTTAAGAAAGCACAGCTCAAAACTCACCTTTTATTTCCTGCCAAACTAAAAATCTTTTTACCTGGTGGCCCTAGAATTTTGAAGACTTGGACTCTGCTTTGCTGTATATTAAAAAAAATAAAATATTAGATAAAATAGAAGATATGGAATGGGCAAGTCCCTCGCTAAAGAGGATGGCAACAGGAACTTCTTGGAAGACTTCGGAGAAAAGACTAAAAAACAAATGACATGTTCTATATTATTATTTTTTTTCTTCTTTAAAATTCCTCAACTACAGTTACTGCATTTCCAGAAAGCCACAAATATTTTAAAGATTTATTCAAAGTTACTTTTTTGTGTGCAAAGAACTGTTTTTGTTTCATAAATAATCAAACTCTCTGAGGAACAAATAACATGCTATGAATCAACTTGTTTCTCTTTGTGATAAAGAGATCTAAGGTTAGTAATTTGATACATTTCCTTTCTCTTCTTGTTTTAAATAATGGCATTCTTTCTAAAATATGCATTTAGTGAGGGGTGGGGGAGGGCAAGGAGAGAAGTATGATGAAAAATAAGGAATAAGTGAAATAATAACTTATTAGTTCTTTAAAATTATATATGCTGTTTAAACACTGATGTTAAATATTATACCATGACTTAATTGCTTATACATGATTTCAAATAATATGTCATGATATAATTGCAAATAATTAGTACTAATATAGTTGTAAGTAATATATCTCATGCTTAGCTTTATTAAAACAAACAGCAAGTAATATATCTTTGTAGATACTGTTTGTAGCTTCCTTTTTTTTCCTTTTTTTTCTTCTCTCTCTTTCTTTTTTTTTCTTTTCTCTCTCTCTCTTCTTTATCTTTTTTTCTCTCTCTCTCTCTCTCTTATATATACAATTATATACTTCTGATAATACTGATATATGTATATAATAATATTTGTATGAGAAAATGAAATGGGGCATAAAAATAAGTTGTATAATATGTTAAATAACTGTAGGCTTGGTTTCACTGTCATAGAGACTGTAATGACTTATAAAATACTTTGCGAAGGTTTTGCACTGTTTAGATTCATTTGTATTACTAAATGAGTGTTAGTCACTTGCTTTTACCAAAATTCCCGCCAGAATGTTAAGGGAGACAATTTGGGATGTGAGTTACCTCGTGAATAATGTCCTCGAGTTGTTTTAAAAGCTTCAACACTCAGAATACACGCAGAGAAGCTGAATGCAGCCAATTTGAACTTTGGCCCCTGATTTTACACTGACACATCGCAGATTCAAGAAGAATACTGTTTCAGGAAGTAGAACTGCTGTAAATGCAACTTTGTGATGAAAAACGAACTTTATGACACTTAAATGTGAGTTATACTTTATAACAACTTACTTATTTAAGATGTAATTTATAAAATATAAAAGTTATAATGATTTTAAAGGACTTAGTATGCCATAGTAAACAACTGAGATATTTTAGAAGGCATAGAAGGTAAAACACATATACACGTTTTTGAAAGCTTACATGATTGCAGCATATTAATGTATATAAATACTTATGATTTAAACATATATAATGTTATAAATCATTTGCCTTAACTGACAAGCACAAGTATCATTATGTCTATATTTTAGAAGAAACTGTCATGTGACATATTTTAAAGCTGCAGTTCAGATATATAAAATACAGATGGCTTTCATCACAATGATTTATGTATAACTAGGAATTATCATTGCTGTGCAGTATGATTTTTAAACTTATGTATGAGTATAAATATTTTACTTAGTTGGCAATAAGTATGAGAAGAAAGCTTTTGGTACAAGTAATTTAAAGTTTTTAAAACTGTTAACTGCATTTCTGTGGCAGAAAGTAGGAATACCCTAATATATGTAATGTTTGAATCATAATAGCCTAAGTTATTGAATTCAAATGAACATAAGAACTTATTCTTACAAACTTTTAACAAACTAATATATAGATATGCCCCCTTTTTTTTCCTCTCTCTCTCTCTCTTCTCTGTTCCCATTATCAAGATTGTAAGAATGCTATTTTGATTATGAATGTATTATACAAAATAGATGTACATAGTAATATGAGCTGTTTCTAAATGTTCTTATTTGTTTATATGAAGCTGATTTACAAATTGTTTAGCTTTGTCATAATAGATAATCTAATTAAATGAGGTTAACTTTAATTAATAATAGTTAATATTGAATTAATTTGGTGGCAGCTGAGGTACTGCTGCTTAGGATAGGGGGATAACTTGAGTAGTATGTGCTACTCGAAGTTGGAGTTCTTAACTCCAGGCTGGGTGCAATGTTTAATCCTAATATTTTTTTCACCTGATTATTGTTGTATGTATATAGTTCTGACATCCACATCACATTTTATAAACTCATTGTCACTACAAATAAAAGTGAAATTTATACAAAATTCCATAAGATTTTCAATAAATACAGCTATAATTAATGATACACCTAAAGGAGGAGACATAATATCACTTATTTTGTTAGTTGTTATTCTGATTATATACCTTATATGATTATAAAAGCTAAATGATATCTCTAAAAGGAATTTCTTTAAACATTAATGGATTGAATAACCCATGTAAAAGGGCACGTTTAATGAGATATATTAATTTGCATAGGGCCAACTTAGTATTCCTTCAAGAAACACATCTCCTGAAAAAGGATATTGATAAATTAGCCACTAATAAATATACAGTCTTGGTTAGTTCAGAACACACACAGAAAAAAAGAGGAGTGGCTATTTTATGGAATAAAAGTATGCCCATACCTAAAACTATTAAGTCTTATAAAGATGATAAAGGAATGTTTTGTATGGTTACAATACAGATTAATGGAAAGACATATACATTAATCAATGTATATTGGATACCAGGAATTGGCATTAATACAGTGAAACACCATCTCAATAAGATCATATCATTTTCTGTAGGAGACATTATTTTAGCAGGTGACTTTAATTGTATCCTACATGAGAAAGATACTACTACTATAGGAAAAAAGGAAAATTTCATCTAATGCAAAACATTTAAAGGATTTTGTTAATTTATATCATTTGAATGATATTAATAACCAGATAGATTCAAAATCTTTACCATACACTTTTTTTCTAACAGATATAAAACTTATTCAAGAATAGATAGAGTCTTTATTTCTAACCAGATTGTAACAGACTTATTTAATTCCAAAATCATTTTGTGTCCTATATCAGATCATAATTCAATTGTCTTTGAGTTTATGGTAAAAAGTACTTATAATGTTCAGATGAAAAGAATACCAGCATACTTAACTCAACTAAAAGACTATAAAGATTATATACTTTCAGAAGTGCAACATTTTTTAGACTTAAACACTACACCTGATGTCTCCATTGTTTACATTTGGGATGCTTTAAAATCATATTTATATGGACAAAGTATCAGATGGTATAATAATAAAAGGAAATCTTGGGACAAGGAATTATTAGATATTCAAAGCAAATTAGACTCATACAAACATAATAATAAAGAAAATATTATGGACAAAAAAGTCATTGAGGAAATAAATAAATTAAATGAGAAATACAAAGAAATTTTAACTCATAAAGTCAAAATAACATTAGAGAAATATAAGTTTTTGTCTTACTCAATAAGTCCCAAATACTTACATAGACTTAAAAATAAAACAAGAAGGTTGAATAAACAAAATCATATCAAAGAAATTTTCTCTCCAAGGAAAAAGAAGAATGTTTCCAGTTTGCCAGAAATATTAGATGAATTTAGAAATCACTTTCACAAAATTAATCATAATAACATTAACATGGATCCTAAAGATAAAATAAAGAAATTTATAACTACAAACATGAACAAAAAACTTAATGAACAACAGACTAAACTAATGGATAAAAATATTTCATATACAGAGGTTATTACACAAATAAACAAGCTTAAATCAAATAAAGCACCAGGTAATGATGGTATTATACCAGAGATCTATAAAGTTCTTCCCAAAAGTACTTATTCATTAATACATAAGGTTTTTATTTTGGCCCAAAATGAGTTAACAACTCCCCCATCTTGGCAATACACATTTATTTCACCAATTTTAAAACCCAACAAAGACCCAACCAGATGCACTTCATATAGACCTATTTCATTACTTAATGTTGACTATAAAATGTTTATGAGTATTTTTGCTGATAGATTAAAGACAATTATCCCAGGCATAATAGATATAGACCAGACAGACTTTATTATAAATAGAAATACTTTTGATAATATAAGGAGAACTTTAACGTTAATTGATTTTGCAAATAGGAAAAAGAAAGATTTAACACTTATTAGTCTCGATATAAGTTCAGCATTTGATTCAGTAAGTTGGGACTATTTGTTTATCTTACTGAAGTGCACAAACTTCTCTGATGCATTTGTAAATCTGATTGAACATCTATATAAAGGAGCATTAGCTTACATTAAGATAGGAACATATGTCTCACAAAAAATACCCATTTTAAAAGGCACAAAACAAGGGTGTCCACTCTCTCCACTATTATTCACTTTAATAATGCAGCCTTGGGCTAATTTGATTAGAAACAGTACTGATATAGAAGGATTTGATATAGATGAAAATACAGTATCTAAAATTCAACTTTTTGCAGATGATGTGCTAATTACATCAGCAGGAACTAACTCTTCTATGCAGTCCTTATTTGATAAAATGATGGATTTTAAAAATATCTCTGGTTTAATATTCAATGAAGAAAAAACTAAAATATTACCTATATACCCACGAAAAAATGACCTCATTAATGATTTTAACAAATATATACCCAATTCTGCTCAGATAACTTACAGGTATAATATTAACTAAAGATATTAAATCTATTATACATAATAATTATAGTAACTGTCTTCTTAATATACAAAATCTTTTCAATAGCTGGAACAATATGTTTTTTACTATGGAAGAGAGACTCACAATTATTAAAATGATAATATTTCCTAAGATATTATATTTAATACAATCAATAATTCTCCCACCTACAAAAATAATTATTAAGAAATTGAATTCATTAATGTTGAATTTCTTATGGGCACCTAATAGACCTAGGATTGCATTAAAGAAACATACTAATAGCTGGTCTCAAGGGGGCATTTCATTTCCAAACTTTAATCTATATACTATATCTTCTATTATAAAAGTTATTACTTTGTTAATAGATCAGTCATATGTTGCAAGATGGAAAGATTATTAGGAACTAATTAGTATTCACTTCATGAAAATCTCTTTAATACATAAAAATATTATTGTAAATAACCCCATGTTATGGTTACTAAAAGAATTTTGTACTTCATCTATTACACCAAAATATATAGTTAGTTACCCATTAAACATTATTATCAGTTATCGTAATTTTATATTTATGCATCCTAAGTATAAGGAATGGAATTTTATTCTTTTCCCTATAATGTATCATAAGGTATGCTTTTGTCAACCACCTCTGAAAGAACTCTTTTAGTCACAGAGAATGATCTAAAGTATTGGTATCAGTTGCTGTCTGATAATAAAGTAAAAAATTTAGACTTCTTAAAGCAAGAATTTGACTTGAGAGAGACATGCTGGTTAGAGATTCAGACTTTTAGACAACATCTTATTAATAAAATTGATTTAATGTCTTTAACAGTTAAAGAATCTGATCCAATTCTGATTGATTACTTGATATTAAATTTACAACATAGGGTTTCTGATAAAGGTAAGCTCTCACACATACATAAAATTATCAGAGAAGAAACTCATTACAGTTCAGATACCTATTGAAATTATTTCATTTCCATTAATGGTGATTCACCAAAACAACTAGATAAACAATATATATTGGAATCTGCTTATAAAACTACTTCTTCCATTAATTGGAGACGTTTTACTTGGAAATTTTTACATAGATCTTTCTATACACCTTTCATGATGAATAAAATAAATAATAAAGGCAACCTATGTAAAAGATGTAATGTGGAAATAAATGCTGATTGGGCACATATGTTTTATGACTGTATAAAATTGAAGGAATATTGGAAGTTAATCAATGATTTTTTGCAGGCTCTTTTCACAGATAATTTTATTGTTTCTAAATCACTTATATTATTTAACACTCCTGTTCCTAAAAGTGTTAAAAAAAGTTAAGCTTCCCTTATTATGGTCTATTCTAGCAGTGGCTAGAAAAATAATAACCAGAAATTGGATTTCAGATACCCCTCCTTCATTTAATGAATTTAAAAATGTTATGTCTGAAGTGTGTCATATGGAATTGATGACAATAAAATCAAGAACTACTAGAAAAACATCTTACTATGTTATATGGGATACTTTACAAAACCTGTTAAAAAATCTTAGTTTCAATAGTAAGACATTATAGTTTAATCAATTGATTTGATTTGTAGTGGATGTCTCTGTAAATGCTTTGGTTATTTTATTGAATGTTATAACTATTTATATTTTAATTGCTTGTATAAAATTGTTATGATATTTATTTGTATGTTAAAAACAATAAACTTGTTTTAAAAAAAAAGAAAAAGTGGTAAAAAATAATCAAAGAAATATATGCTTCTGCACAGGGCTGAAAGTTCTACTACAGAGAACCATATCACTCAAATGTCCCCAATTATGTTGAACATCCCTGATTTTCTCGGTCTCTCTCTATTTCCTGTCCACAATTATTTTTTGGTAACTCACTGAGGATTACAGACAAGTTGGTAATGCCAGTCATTAGAGTTTCATCGTTGTTATTAAGAAGATGCATATTGATGCAAAACCTGTTGCTCTCAACTTTTTAAGTGAATTAGTCATATTTAAAATTGTCCATGATTATGAGTCTTTATCCACTATTCTTGCTATGTCCAGAATTCGTAGGTTCATAAGAGGTTACTAGGCTAGCAGCCGTAGAGTCTTTACAAGCCTAGCCATGTTAATCCCATTTGTTCTTTTTTTGGGGTAGTTCGCAGAAAGAATTTATGAGCAGAAATTCGTAGGTTCATAAGAGGTTACTAGGCTAGCAGCCGTAGAGTCTTTACAAGCCTAGCCATGTTAATCCCATTTGTTCTTTTTTTTGGGTAGTTCGCAGAAAGAATTTATGAGCAGAACGGGTCTGTGATCAACACTGGCTACCCCTATCCATAAGGGACATGGGTGCCACCCTAGGAGCAAATTTGCAGTCTCCCATCATATTATTTAGGTTGCATTTGATTCTTGAGCAAAGAAGGTGAAATTCTTGAACAAAGAGGGTGGAATACATGCAGGGAACCATATCTCACACTGTCCATGATTTTGCAGAACTACTATGATTTTTCCGGTTTACTATGGTATGTGCGAATGTCATGCTGTCGAACACTGTGTGTTCGAAATCATGGTCTGAAAGGTTCAGTTAATTGAATCCCAGTTCTTATATGGTCTAATTGCATGGTGCACTTGACCATAGGAGAATCGATGTACCGACACTGTGAACTGAGGTCGTGCTGCAGTGAGGATCAGGGAATTAGCCCCATTCCTCACTGTAGTTGGATCTCAGAGTTGGTATATTTAATATGCAGGGGGTGTGGGTGGTGCAGGGGGCGAAGCCCAACTGCAAAATACTGGATTTAATGTACAGTTGAATCTTTAGTTCAACGGTATGTTAATATGCATAGCAGAAGGTGACTAACGTCACTTTCTGCTATGTCGAAAACATCGATGTTTTCATGTTCGCATTTGTTTACTCTGCAAAGTTTCAAATCTGACATTTGGGTTGAAAGTTCTAAACGTTCGACTGATGTGGATTCGAAATTTCCATAGTTAACCGATTTTTCCCTGTTTTCAATTTTATTGTACATCACTGAGGATTACAGACAATCAGTAATAATGTCAAACCTTGGAGTTTGATACTTATTGTTCAGAAATTGCATGTTGATGTAAAACCTGTTCTGTTAACTTTTAAAATAAATTATAGTAATATTTTTTTTAAAAAGTGTCTGATTGTGGGTCTTTGCTGTCACTCCTCATTGTTTTAGCAGTGTCCAGAATTTATTAGCAAAAAAGATTAGAGGTATACAGGGAACAATTCTGAACTGTCATTCTTTTTATGGAACATCACTGATTTTGCTTTCTGTTTTTTGTCCTTTCCCAAATTTTCTAGCAACTCACCGGGATAACCCAAAAGTCGATAGTACCAGGCATTAGAGTTTCATACTTATTGATGTTATGTTGTCCTATCTTGCCTTCATTCTTACTTGGATGGGTTCAGAGCCAATCCTCGGCTCTGACTCAGCCAAATACACAGCTGGAAGTCTCAAACTTGGCTCATGGCAGGTAGGTATCCCATGATGCAGTGGTGCAACTCTCCAGATCTCATTTGCCGCTTTATGAGGTTGGATGTGCTCTTCTTGGCCGTGGTTAAGTTTTTGTCTCTTTCACTCAATTATCTTAATTTTTCTAGTATTCTTGCATTTATAGTGTTTCTTTGCGTGTTTAAATAGATTAAGGGTGTAGTCAATCTTACCTCTTTCTGCTGTTGGTTGCTGTTTTCGGGCCGTCATTTTTTCGCAGGCTTTGTTGTATCCTGTAGTTTTTTTGTAGTGGTGTGTTTATTACCTTTTACTTAGTAGTTGATGTTTAGCAGTAGTTGATATATAGCTTGTTTAAATTAGAGAGCTAATCCCCCATTATAGTTAGAGTGCTGGTAGTAGTAGTAGTTAGTGCATGTTATCCTTGGTATCTAGGGCCGTTTAAGTTAGAGGACCTAGTGCTACTCTTATTGTCAAAGTTTCTCTAGTTATATTTACTTAGATGTGTACTGTTTACTAGATTAGAGTGCTACTCTTCTTGTCAAAGTTTCTAGTTTATCCTTACTTAGAGTGCAATGTTGTTTAGTTTAGACTGTGTTGTATATCACAGTTCTGAAAAGTTGCCTTTGTAATTTTGTTTTTGTGAACTCTGTTCTATCATGTCTGAAGACTCGAGAGAGAGCATAAGCCTTCACGCTTTAAAAAATGTACACAAAAAATGTCAATTACTGATGGACATGTCATTTGCGTTTACTGTCTCGGGGCTATTCATTTACAGGAGGATTGTACTTTCTGTCATTCCTTTAGTGCACAAGTGTTACAGGAGAAGAGAAACAAATTGATTCTCAAGGGGCTCTTAAAGCCAACCTTTGAGGAAGCTGCACAGAGTGCTTCTTCTTCTTTGTCCGCTTCTTCTTCAAAAAGGGACATACCTTCCAAAAGACCATCACCTGTTTCTTTGGCTCAGTTGGAGCCTCCAGAAAAATTATCTAAATTTTCTAGGACATCTACCTCCTTGGCTCCACAGCCCTTGGAACCAATGGAGGTTATCATCATTGACAAGCCGGGTTCTTCGACCACAAGGTCTTCAGAGCCGCAAGATACCATGTCTCAGAGCCAGACCATTGACATTTCACCAGTCTCCCCTACTCTGAGATCTCCCATTTTAGAGAGGTCTCATTCTCCTTCTCTATCCTCCAGGTCCACTAGGAGCCTATCTGATGATGATGTGGAGCGGGTGGTGCGCAGACTCCTGAAGTCACTGGCGCTAGCCAAATTGTTCTCGGCTCCGACCCATCAGGTCTCGGAGCCTTCCAAAACCATTACATTCACACTTGTTCCTCCTCTGAACCAAGCTGGACCCTTGGAGCCAGAGTGCTTGGTACCACTTAATGTAGAGCCATCTGATCCGGGACCCCCTTCAGTGATCACAGAGCCGACATCTGCTCCGACTCTCTCAGTGCCATCTGGAGTGTCTGAGAGCCGGGGTTCTCCGGCTGGCCTCGAGGGGGGCGCTCAGGCCCAAACGTCGAATACGAGTCTACCCCTTGGAGCGTCAGCTTGGCTCCCACGTCAGCCTTGGAGCCGATCTCCCTGGGTCTGGAAGGTGCCCTATGTCTCCTCAGAGCCGGGTACATCTTTGGAACAGGTGGGGTCTGCTTTTGAGATGATGAGTGTGCTGTCTCCCTCTGCAGCTCTACACAAGGATAACGGCATTCGTCTGCCTAAGGCACCAGCTACTGTCTAGGTACCACCCCATCCACAGGACAGCAGAGATCCAGAGCCTCAGGATCCCCTACTGGGTGAACCCCTCTCTTCCAAGGCCTCCCCAGAATACCCTTCTGAAGAGCCACCTTGGAAGAGAATTTGCAAGAGGAAGCATATAGACTCCCTTGATGAGTCAGTCACCTCAGATACGAACCTTGAGGATCAGAAGGGTCCTCACAGTCGTCCTGTGATGATATCTCATTTGCAGATATCCTGGAGATCCTAAAGCAGAGAGGCAGCTGAAAAAACATCACCCCTTCTGATGAGGAGTCAGTGTACCTGAAAGCCTTTGGATCTCAACCTTCAGCCTCCTGGGTGTCTATGCCTTTCGACTTGGTCAGTCGAAAGGCATGGGAGGCACCTGACACTATGGAACCAGTCCCTCGGAGGCCAAACAAGTTCTTGTCAGCCCCTACTGGAAAGGATTTTCTCACAAAGGATGTACCTGTAGATGCTATGGTCGTGGCAGCAGCCACCAAGAAGAAACTCTCAGAGACATCCTTATCTGTTCATCCTTCAAACAAGATTCTCGATTGATGGATAGATATGGGAAATGTGTATTTTCATCAGCGACTTTTACACTCCAATCGCTGAACTACCTAACTCACTTTACAAGGCTACAAAGAGATCTCCTGAAAGAGCTAGGAGATTCTCTACAAGGTACATTGGCTACGGGGGTGAATGAAAAGGTCTCTTCCCAGCTATCCACCTTAAATTCTATTGTCAACTCCTCCATGAGGCTGATATCTTGCACAGCGAATGGAGCGAGCAGGGCAGTGGGTTCAGCAGTTTCCCTGAGGAGATACTCCTGGATGCGCTTGTCAATTTTGTGTCTACCTTTACTAATGCCCCCTTTGATGGTTCCTCACTCTTTGGACCCAAAGTAAAGGACACACTCACCAGATGCGAGCAGGAAGGAAAACTCTTTCTGCCGTTGGAGTGCGTTTTTCCGTACCTTCAAGACCTTACCCTAAAGGTCAGAAGAGTGGGAAAATGTGGTTCAAAAAATCCCAGGGAGCTTTCCAAGATGCACAAGGTGAATCCTTCCCCAGGGGCAGAGGGTGGAGATAACAATGGTAGACATCATCCTAGAGGCAGAGGGATCCACAAAACCAGGGCAACCATGATTCCTTTTGTGGATGCTCCTATCAGTGCTCCTGAAAGGAGGTCCGCCTGCTGTGCTATGGAGGCAGTTGGGGGATGTTTGTCTTTGTACCCAGAATCCTGGCAAAATATCACAAGAGACAAGTGGGTACTAAGAATAATATCCAGAGGATATTCCATTCCCTTTTGCTACCCTGTCCCACAAATCAGAGCAATCCCAGATGTTCCACGCAATCTATGGGAGCAAGCAACTATAGAAATCCAAAAGTTGCTGGACAAAAGAGTCATCCAAGAAGTCCACGCAGACCAAACAAGATTCGGAACTTACTCAAGATTCTTTTGGTGCCAAAAAGAACAGAGGACTGGAGACTGACCCATATTAGACCTAAGGAAGTTAAACAAATCTGTCAAAAAGTCAAAGTTCCGAATGGTGACACTGCAGTCCATACTTCCCTTCTTAGGGAAAGATGATTGGATGTGCTTGATAGACCTCCAATCTGTGCACTACCACATACAAATGGACAGTGCATCGAGGAGTAATTTATGCTTCTGGCTGGGAGCCAGTCATTATCAGTTCCGAGCTCTGCCCTTTGATCTCCCTGCATCCCCCAGAGTGTTTTCCAAATGCATTGCAGTAGTCACGGCTCACTTGAGGCATCTGAGATTCCAAATGTTTCCATATCTGGATGACTGGCTCCTATCTGCCACCACCGAGCATCTACTCCAACAAGCCAAGGATGTGACTTTGGAAATTTGTGCTCAGTTAGGCATAACAGTCAACTTTCAAAAATCTGCCTTGTTGCCCTGTCAATATATTACCTTCATAGGCGCAGATCTAGACACTGTTTCCTTGATGGCATGTCTTCCAGCCGACAGAATTTCAGCCCTCAGGCAGCAAGTACTTTAGCTTCTTCCTAAGGACAAGGTAAAAGCAAAAGTAGTTCTGAAACTCCTAGGAATAATGGCTTCCACCATAACATTAGTTCCTCTCGCCAGAATGCACATGAGAATCCTTTAATGGCTTTTGTTCTCCCAATGGTCACTTCATGAGCTCCCGATGTCCCACCTCATCAGAATAATGGAATCATGCAAAAAGGACCTATGGTGGTGGATCCAGTCCAACCATGTGACCATCGGGAGACCCTTTATTCCACGACAACCTGTTGCTACAGTGACCACGGACGCTTCCCAGATAGAGTGGGCATTATCTGGGAAGAATGGTCCAAGGTATATGGCAGGAACATGAGGCCAACTTGCACATAAATGTCCTAAAGATGAGAGCAGTGCTTCTGGTGTTGCAAGCACTCCACGACTCTCTTCCTCTAGGGACGATTGCTATACAGTCAGACAATACGTCGGTGATTTGGTACATAAACAAGCAAGGGGGAACCAAATCCTATCCTCTTTGTTGTGAGGCCCTGAGAGTTTGGCAATGGGCAATTTTTTCCCAGCACTTTCTAGTAGCAACACACATCCCTGGGAAGTCCAACGTGATATCAGACAATCAGAATCCACCTTACAGGTCCTTCAGAAAACAGAAAATATGGGAGATTTATTTGAAAAAAAGTTTTAATGCACAATCCACAAACTGCGTAAACACATAAACGCACTTGTAGCACCAGCGTTTTCATCTCTCCTCATAAAGACTTCTTCAGATGACCTTTACTGTGTATCTAAATGAGCTCTCCAAATCAGTATGAAGAGGATTAATACTCCAAACAGCAAACTAACACAAATGTCACCACAAGAACCAGCAACTCACAGTCTTTTTGGGCAGACTCATCACAAGAACAGGTTAACAAATTTAAATAAACAAACAGTTGTCCCGATACAGCTATCAGAGGTCTCTGCAGTATTTCTGAAAGCAAACTTGGGTGTCTTTATCATCAAAGCATCGTGGCAGACAGATACTGGATTCCCTTAGAATAACACCAGTAGCTTAGCCAATTGTTGAAGTCAATCATTTTGTCCTTGTACTGTGGTATCATTCTGGGTGATTGCAGGATGCTACTCAGGGCTAGGGTCATACCTGACTGGGCTACAAGATTGGACAGCTCCTCCATGTTTCTTTTCATGTAGTCCAGGGAAGTGTGTCTCAGGTCATTCACACCAACATGGACAATGACAAAGTCATATTTGCACTTGTTGTGGAGTGACCTGAGTGCGTGCATTATGTGGCGGATCCTGGCACCCGACAAGCAGCTGACAGTAACTTTCTCCTTTTTTAGCCTGTTGAGTGGAACATCAGTGTGCCTGACTATAGAGTCACCTATGACTAGAGTATTGGGTACGTTGTTATGCCTTATGGGCTGTAGTTGAGTGGCACACTGAGTTTGTGGGCTATGTGTCATTTGGGTTGTGTTGGGGATGGAGGTTGTTTGCACTTCTGCTTTGGAGGTCCTTGTTGCTTGGGCAGATTTTTATTGAGAGCCTCCGTGAATGTAGGTGTGTGTTTTGTGTTTTTATGTGTGTGTTTTGGTGGTGTAGGTTTTGAGGGACTACGTGATGAGTGTAGTGTGGTGCAGGTGCTTACCGTCTCCTCTTGACTGTCTAGTCCAGTCTTGGGTGAAGAGAGCTTTGCTTCCAGTTTGGCTATATAAGTGCATCTCTCACAGGTTGTAGTGTTGGGTGGTAGGAGGAAAGGGTTGTCTGTGTACATGAGGCAATTGCTGCATTGCCTGAAGTTGCCCAGATTCATCAGGTAGACAGGAGAAAGCACTGGTAGCTGACCCTTAGACATGCCTGGATAGGTGCTTATTTATTAAGTACTAAAACCTGTTTTCCTCTAGACAAGTGAAGAAAGTTGAGTGCTGTAGTAATTTGTAGCTTATTTAGTGCTTACAATGAGTGTTGAACAAGTGCTGAGCTCAAAGAAACAGATTTGAGTGCTAAAACTAAAAAACTGGCCAGTTCCAAGGGAAAATTTGAAGAGCACACTTTATGGTGCCGGGAATAGTTTAACCCTTGCTAAGCGGTGGGGTCTCACAAGCTTACAAACAGTCCTGGATACAGCAAATCTGTATCTGGACTAGACTACTTACAGGAAAGGCAGGAAACAAGCTTAGACATTTTTTTTTGTAAAGTAGAAAGGGAGTAAGGAGGAGCAGAAGATAACTCAAGGTTAAGAACTAAGTCGGTTGACCTTCTCAAATGTTCTCCCTGTATTAGGTAGAATGAGGTAATGGCACTAAACTGGGAGGAGTGCTCCATATCAAATTTACAGTAGGGGTGGGCAACTGCAAAGCCGCCAAGTATAAGAACAGGATACCAATAGGGAGGGCAGATGGGAGATAAAAATCAGAACAAACAAACCCAAGCAGGTGCTTAACAAACTTAGAAAATTTCTAGTTAATACCTCACACACAGTGAAACTAGCTAGAAAAGTATGCAGCAGACAATAAAAGTGCTATAAATAACTCATAAAAATAATCAAAAAAACAGGATACTTAATGTTATATATCACAGATCAGGGTTTGCTCAGTGCCCATCATCCGATTAGCTCAGTGTGAAATGGCAGAAACACTCACAAGTTAACTTCTTAAGTAACAGAAAGTTGAAACCTGAAACAACTTTAAAAAAAGCTCAAAAGAATCAATGAGGTGTTTACTCCAAGCCATAGTTCAGGTAACCCCAATGAGCCAATGATCATAAACACGCCCCTCTCACTGAAATGCAAGAATAGCTTTGGCTAAACTAAGATGGCCTGGAATATGTGCTCAGACAAACAGACTCTACAAACAAACAACTAGGCCCAAAACGCAAGCCTGAATATGGACAATGCTACAACTACCCACACTTTAGTTTATCTTGAGTAGAATTTACTATGTCAGAAGGTTTATCAGGTTGGCATTGTATAAAAATGGCACTATAGCTGTGGATAATATTTTGGCCAGTATCAGAAAACGTAATGGGCACAGGTGCAGACCATCCCAGGAGAAGCATCGTGGTCTGTCGATCATGTTCTCCCAAGTCAACAAATAGACTCCCTCAGAATGACATCAGTAACTAAGCCAGTTATAAATGTCAATCATCTTCTGTTTATATTGTGGTATCATCCTTGAAGAAGGTAGAATGCTGCTTAGTGCTAGACTCATACCTGCCTGCGACAGATAATATGAAAACTGTACCATGCATCTCTATAGGTATGTCTCAGGTCATTAATGCCCATGTGGACTATGACAGAGTCCTACTGGTATTTGTGGTTTAATGTCCTGAGAGCGTGTGTGATCTGGTGGATCCTTGTCCCTGACAGACAACTGACTGTGATTGTCTCCTTGCTCAGCCTGGAGAGGGAGACATCAGTGTGTCACAACAGATGACCAATATATTGGATTGGGTTTGTGTGATAGTTTACCTAAAGGACTTAGAGGTTGAGACATTTTCAGATGTGGTTGTATGTGTCCTGGGGAGTGTTGTCTTTGTAGTGTGTGTGGGAGGACAGCATCTGGGAGGCCTTTGAGGTTTGGGTAGATATTATTTAAGAGCCTCAGTATATGTGTGTTTATGTGTCTGATCCATAGTAGGTGTAGTATATGTGCTACTGGCAACCTTTTTTGGAGATATCACTGTCTGTATTCAGGAGCTCTGCCTCAAAAGACATAATGCAATTACATCTCTCACATACTGTGACATTCTGATTAAGAATAAGGTGCTTGTCAATAAACATGAGAGAGTTGCTACATTGTTTTGTCTGTTTAATATGGCTGATTTTTAGAGGGTGTGTTTGATAACATGGATGGAGGTCCATTCTGCTTATTTCGACCATGCTAAGGTCTGCAATACAGTTGTCCATGAGGTCATTATTGATAAGCTTACCAGTTTAAATAATAACATCTTCATCACCTAACATATTGTAAATTGGCACACAAAGAATGAGAGGTGGTGGTATCTTCCATCTATAAGACTAGTTACTAGTGGGATGCCTCACAGCTCTCTACTGAATGCAATTCGTTTTGACATTTATTTTTCTTTTATGAAGGCAGACTTGCAAAGTTTCTAGCTGGCCACATTTATGGATAACTGCAAACTGTATGCCATAATTACTCCCAAGCAAACTCAGTTTCTTCAAGAGAGGCTGCATAAAATCAGCACTTGGTGTTCCAACCATAACATTAGACCAACCATAACATTAGACTTAAAACAAATATATTATGTTGTGGCATTTAGGAAACAAGTCTATTCCATTGATTATCACATAAACATAACACTGCTTAAAGTCAGTACTTGTCATTAAAGATCTAAGTACATTCATCAACAATAAACAGTACCTGTTATAGTAAGAAAGGCAGTCTTTTTATATTGCCTAGTTAATTACCAAAGGTGTCCTCTAGATACAGAAATGTTATAGTGCTCCAGTAATCCCCCTTTATTAGGCCAGCCATAGAAAATAAAACGCCATTTGGTATGTTCAATCCAAACATGTAATCCAACTTGAAAGACCTCATCATTTGGTAAAGAAGACAGTCAAAGGGCTTGGCTGAATTAATTACTCAGAGAGTCCAAAAAAAGCTCTCAATTTTTCAATGTCTCTTACAGTTTTCTGTTTAGAGATCTGTATCTTGCCTTTAAGTTATGAAAGACCTTTTCTTAGCATTTTTTCTTCTACAGAAACACTGGTAATGTTAAGTACATTCAGGACAAAGTTTTCATTCTACATTTTAACAAATAAGACTTAGATGGGCATTTATATTATTCAAATGATTCCCTACCTGTGGAACGAACTTCCTTTGTATGTTAAATGGTATAACTTTCAAATCTTGTCAGTTGGATGGGTTCCCATAAATTTACTTTCTATTAGCATTATGGTCTTCATCGAGAAGGAAGTTAAATCTATCAGCTATATTTCTAAAGGTGCATGGCTTGGCTTTATATAGCTAGTTAGATTACAGGATTAGCAGTATGGACGTCATCAAGAAGGAAGGTAAATCTATCAGCTATAATTCTAAAGGTGCATGGCTCGGCTTTATATAGTTATTTAGATCACCTGTTTAGTACTAACTGATGAAATTATAAAACAAAGTTTCATAGCTCGTGTCCACCAAGATTTAGTCTTGACCTTCAGTCGATTTTATATTACTTTGTTTATCTCCTACCTCCCAAATACTTGCTGGTTACTTGGTCATATTAAACTGCATATAGTATATTGTATTGGTTCTGGCCAATGGGTAATGTGCCTTTAAAATATGTGATGCAATATGGTTTGTGAGAATATTCCCACAGGAGTTAGGCAAACAGTATCTGTTAGTAAGATTGCTTATTAATGCTGTATAAAAAGAAGTGGCTTGGAGAGCTAGAATTAGGAAATTTGTTCCTCACCTGGAAGTTCAGAAGAGGTGAACTGGAACTTGCCCAGAAGATCTGATTTTTGTGGAGTGAGACAACCCAGATGAGGCTTACTTTTGGATTCTACTTGGAAGAATAATCTGGAATCTAGAACAACATGTTGGGTATGCTTGAAGCCTATAGTCTGGAACTTTTAAAGACGACGTGTGCCTGGAAGGGCTGTGAGAAGCTATACAATGAAAATAAACCATGGGTAATATTCTGTTTTGTTTTAAACAAAGAGGGCTGTTGTTTTGATTTTTTCCTGTGGTTCCGTGAAAAATAAATCTGTATTTATATAAGATGTGCCTCCAGCAATGTCTGCTTGAACTTTAAAACACACACACACACACACACTCACAAACACAAACACACACACACACTTACATTACCCATATCCTTATGCCAGGTCTTATCTGATTGGCTGAAAAGGTTTCAGAAAGAACCAGTTCATTTGCGCTGTTAAAAAGGAAGGGTCAGTACCTGCATATATGTGGAAAGTGTTTAGATTCATTATTTTTTTGGCAGTAAATGTAGGATCCCAAGGATGGCAGAGCAGAAAATGCGATTGTGAGTTAATACCGGGAAAAAAAATACCAGTTGTGTAGTAGTTCTGAAACAGTACGCAAGTCCAGTGCTGCACATCATGTCCTGAGGTTGATTACCACCACCCAGTGCAGTGACTTGCTGCTTAGATGAGTAACTTTTACCAAAACTTTAAAACATTTTCATCTAATAAATTGTCTCTATGTATGTATGTGTGTGGAGTGGTTGTAGTCTAGCTAGGTAAGAATGCATCTGACAGACTGTTCTTCATCTGGACTTCATGCAATTACATGGAAGTGAAAATAAGTGATGTAGTTGTATAAATGAAACTGGAAAATTCTGTATTGTTTTATACTGATAAACTGCTTCACAATTTAAACTTAGTTGATGTTGAGCATTACAAGTTATGTTTTTCTGTTAAAGCCATCTATTTTACAATTGTAGGTTTGAAGGAATGAACATTTAAAGAGTCACTGCTTAAAATCTTCATTATGCATGCTTTACATGGTGCTGAAACTCTGGCTTCTACATTGATGCAACTAAATCAAAATCAATGCAGCATTCATTATTTCAACAATACAGACAACACAAGTTCAGAAAGCGTGAGTCATTTGTATAAATGTTGAAGAAGCATTTCTTAAGTTGTAAATACAGTTTCCATCCTACCTATCTCTCTTAGGTACTCGCAACGGAGATGAAATTTTCAGATTTTGATACACTTTTATAAATATGATAGATTGGTGACATATCCTTACAGAAAGCAGTAATTGTATATACAAAACAGACATAATGCATCAAGTTGTACAAACTGACATTTATGACATAGAGAAATAGATTTTAGCATTACATAAACTGTAAGACAATGAAATTCAGTACAGTTTGGGTGTCATAATCACGCACTGAAATTGTGTTTTCTTGCAGAGAGAAGCACTGTATGTATATAGGCTTTTTCTCAAAATTCATTTAGTAGAAAATGAGGCAGAAGATGCTACTTGATCAGAGGGATTCTTGAGTTTGATACTGGGATGCGCCACTGGGGTTTAGAGCAGTAGGCTGCTCCTTCAGCCTCATTAACACAGTCAGTGGTATCCGTGTTACACTGGCTGCACTTGCAACCGGTGATCACTGCAAAATGATAGTATGGGTCTACATCAGGTGGGCAGCCCGGCACCTTCAGCTTCTTGTATACTATAGTGCTGTATGTGCAGATATTCTGAGACAGCAGGGACTTGGGTACTAGGGTCTTTACATTCAGGTCCTACAAAAAAAAAAAAAAAAAGTTACAGTTAGGAAGTAATTACACAATATATGTCAAACCATGTATGCCTTACTGCAGTCATTAGTATGTATTCAATAAATGCTATACATATATGTAAATTCAAAATCAATAGTTAAAAAATATATCTAGAAGAATTCAAACATCTGCACTTCAGAAATGCTAGTTCAGAAAGAAAATGTACTGCTCCAGTTATTTAACCTTGTGAGAAAAGTATATATCGTGATGCTAGGGTTGTGCTTGATTTTCTGTCAATGTTTGGATGCTGCCAGTAACTGCCATACCTTACAGGGACAATATACTGGCACTAATGAATGGCAGAAAGAAGCTGTACATCCTCCTCCAGTTTTTTCCTGCCACTCAAAAGCTTTAGCATTGACTGTGAGCGTATCTAACTGCTAGTACTTTCTTTTCATAAGAACATTTTGTCTCTTTTCTAGATTAATGCAGAAAAGCAGTCAGAGCCACTTTTTAGGAAATCCAGACATCATCAAGATTCCCAAATAAGACAGATATTCTATATGCACGTTTCACTTGGGTTCTGGTCGTGATTATATGAAAACATGCAGTTATGCTGCTAAAAATAAATCAATTAGTTTACATAATCTCTCCAGAGGTTCTTGATTCTTCCTTATTTTGTGTTGGTCACATTCTAATTTAAACATTTACATTGACCAGAATTCCATATTATCTTCCGGTAACTTGCTTCATTTTTCTCACCGTTGTCACTGTGAAATAATACCTTCTCATATCAGTTCTTAATATAGTTTTTTTTTTTTGGGTACCCAAATCCTTCGCTGCATACACCCTTTCTGTTTAAAATTCTACCATTCTTCCCTTTTGCATATTATGCATCCATACCATGCCCCTTCTCTTTCTCTGCATTTCCCCAAATGAAAATTGTTATCCCCAGTATCAAAGTCATCTGTAAGCTTAGCACATCACAAACTTTAATAGCAAGCCACCTTTGTATTGTTGCTTTTGTTTTGTGTTTTATTTTCATTTCATTGGCTTTATTTTGTCATTTTACCCTTTAGTTCAGTAATATGCATATTATAGGTCCTTAAAGTTTGAGTTTTACTTCCTGACTGTATCACCAGACACGAGCTGCTGCTCAGCTCTGCAGGCATTGGCTTTTGCATACTGCTCTACTTCATACTCTGTCTACCAACAGTGAGGTCTGCTCTATGACTGTGATCAAATGTGATTACATTCACCACTGTGTCCACACTCATTTGATAATGCCAGACACTGGACCTGATCTGATCCTACATCATTTTTCTCTTTGGAACCTAATGTGTGACCATCAGCATGCTTGAAATGAACATAGCATGCCGACTGAAAACTTGGGCAGTACTTGTGTGTTGTATTTAGTAAATAAATTAATCGTACTATATAGAAGTGCTATGATCATAACTAAGCTACAGAAGAGCAAGTCTGTGGCAACCAGAGGTCACTCACAGTTCATAGAAATTAACTGTCAAAGACAAGAACGACATTCTATTACATATGCTTTTAGCATCAACTCAGCTATGTTACTGGCTGTTACTTGATCATTCCTTACTACTGTGCTTAACCCATAGCATATAAAAATTAATAGAATACTTCAAATGATCAAAAATTAAAAACCTTCAGTAAAAAACAGTAAAGCCTTCCAGACCAAAAATATAAATCGTAACTTAACTAAAGGCCTGTAGAAATAAATGCAGCCTTGGGGATATCCTTAAAAAATATTGGGTGGAGTTCTCCAGGATATATTTAAACAGCCATTGGATGGCCTTCTCTAGGATACACTTAAACAACGATTGGGTGGACTTCTCTTAGTCTGAAGGAGTAATGAACATCAAGGAGCAGAACATGATTTGTATAACATTAAAAACTAAATGCTTTTAATTGCATCTTGTGAAACACTAACAGCCCTCACCACCATCAGCAGAATGAAGAGCCAGTAGAGGACCAACAGCTCTTTAAAGCTGACTTGGCTTGTTAAAACAGCAATATATTGGCTGGAGGGTAAAGCATAGTACAGGTAGAACCTATGTCCAAAAGCATTTTCTTACATCATAGTTCTGATTGGCTTGACTTTAAATATCACTGATTCTGGTCACCATGTCTTGTACAAATTCAGTTGTCATTTATTTAATGAAACCTGTCATTTATAATAACAATAATAGGTCAGTCTCCCCACTCCATTTTCAACCTTAAGTGTTTAGTAAACAAACAATAATAAATAATTTGCCGTTTTGTCTTTCTACTTTTAATTGCACACTGTTATTTAACTGGTAATCAGAGGAAAGCAATAATTTATGTAGTGTGTAATAAGCAGGTCTGACTGAAAAACCATTATTCCATCAAATCATATAAAATAATGATGTCATGCTACTAGCAAAAAGTAAAGAAGTATTTAGCTGTTCAGGGCACATTTAGTTACTTACCCTTGTAATACAATACCCAGAGCAGATAGTGGTATTGATCGCCACACAATATTTACATTCTTCCCGCTCTATGTAGTGCATTTGACGAGACATTGTGCACAGCAGATCTACAGTACCACAATGAAGTAACAGCAGCAGCAGAGCTGGTGATGCCCAACCCACACACTTCATTCTGCATCTACAACTAAAGAGGAAATAAAGAGATGAGAGTTGCAGTGCACTTAGGTCTCATAAATACATGGGCATTTCTGTACTTTTACTATGTAAATAGCTTATTAAATAATGACGTTTCAACTGAAACCCTTGGAAAATGAGCAACACACATTAATTAATCTCAAATGGAACTTGTTATGTAATTAGTTATTGCTATTTCAAGCACTGTAACTAGTAACATAAATACAGTTGTGTATATCATACCGGAGGAAACACATTCACTAGTCTACCTTATTTGCTTGTTCAAACCTAATATCCTTATCTCATATCCCTGTAAGGACCCCAAGAGTTATTTTCTGATATAGCCTCCCTGCTTCCCCTTTGTTCTTTCACGTTGTAGCCATGGAATTTGCTACACCATACTGCAGTCTACTTGGCAGTGGGATGCAGATAATTTCCTGTGTAGGTCAGTTGTATTTGATCATCAGTATTTTGGTGAAACAATACTCCTTTCTGAAACTTTCATCGGTGAACTATAGCAGACAATATTTCATGGGGAAATCTGCCAAAGACAATTTATTGTGAATCTCTGTCTGCCTCTGCTATGGAAAGGTCAGACAGTTGAATCAGTCCATCACTTACCCTACTGAAATACGTTAGCTACTGTGTCTCAAAAGAACACGTTGATGACTTCATCTGCAACTCCTTTAATTTTGTCCTAGATCTTGCATCACATAGACTGTTATTTTCTGTAAAGACTACATCTTTTTATAGCACTGCCCATATTCATGACCTCGAGAACCCCAAATAGCATATCAGGAAGAATAAATCAGAGGTCTGTAAAGAACTGTCTTCAGAAATATAGGCATCTTAATCTAAGTAGTTGCAGTACATTTAATACATTTGACTTGATTTCAGTATATAAATGCTTAGGTAATGGTTGATACCTATAGTCTCCAGTCTCTCTCTTGTTCCATGCATGTTTTGTTTATGGTGGCTTCCACATGTACTAATTTAGCCTTGTCTTATATAAATACCTAAATTGATTGACAGACTGCCAGACTGTTTTTCAAATCTGTGTTCTGTAGAGAACTGTATACTATAGTTTAGTTGTTTTATGCGTGGTCATCCTCTGGATATTATGAACCTCATTTTTGATTCATGTGAATATAAATGAACTGTGTCCAAGGATGTATAAACTTTATTCTGTATTGCCATTTTCATATATATGTGCAGTACCTCACATTTGTAGTAAACAGTATAGTGCAGATTGGGATATCAACATCAAAGTAGGCCCTTGTTGTCTTGTTTTGCATTTCTGCCTTTAACTTGTTTTCTTACCATGCCTAGTGAGTTTTTTTGTAGTAGATTAAATAATTCTCATTTTAATCAACATGTATGGTATGCCTGTTCCTTTTCTGGTACTCTGGGGCAATGGTCCCCCTAAAAAGGCTCATTAGATTCGATTGATATTGCATTCACTATCTGGAGCCTTTTTAACTGTTGTCCAATAAAGTCCTTACCTCAGTCAATTCTTCCAGCTCTTTTCTAATTATAATTTCACCAAATTGTCCACTATTATTAAGGTACCACCAGAGCAGTTGTTATTGCAACCATTTGTGATGTCACTTTGCTATAGGTCCAGGACAATTTTGCATTTTCTTTTTCTGAAACGCGCAAACAATGGAGTGGAAAACATAAACAGGGACTTGGAAAACTGGTTGAATTGCTGAAGTTATGGTAGCTTAGATTAAATAAGTATTAAGTAATAAATCAAAGGCACAAAAGCATATTAAAAAGCACTTTGTGAGGAGGTGGTATTAGCAGCAACAAACAGAATATGAAATGGGTACAGTGGTATTGGTGCCAAATACCTTAATTTGATACAGTCAGTGATAGTTAGTGATAACAAGATGGCACAGAGAATGACAGCCTCAGTTCAGTGCTCTCTAGTATTCTGTTTGTTTTTGTTTATTTGTCCTGTTGTTTGGTGTTCAACTGTAATTAAGTATACTCGTGAAGAATTATTGAATATTCAGCAATTCATTTTATTTCATGCAATTTGACACCACATTTTTCACAATTAAGGAATTTTTTGGACACCGTAGCTGGAGGAGCAGCAGCTGTCAGCAGCAAAGGTAGACACAGGCATCATAAAAGAGGGAAGCATACTGGTGCACTTGTTAAGCTGAGACAGAGAGGTTTTCGAATGGTACTTCCAAGTTTACATCTGGCAAACCTCTGCTCCCTGTACAATCAGATGGATGAACTGTTACTTCTCAATTGAACTCACAAGGATTTTTCACTTTCTTCTGTACTGTGTTTCACAGAAACCTGGCTAAATTAATACATTCTGGACTCCATGTTGCATCTGCTTGGCTTTCAACTTTACAGAGTGGATAGAGTATTGGAGACATCAAGGAAGAGTAAAGGAGGTGGAATCTGCTTTTATATCAATCAAGGCTGGTGTACTGATGTCACAATGTTAAGTAAAATGTGCTGCCCTGACAGAAATGTTTTGTGTTAATTGTAGACTTTTTTATTCACCGTGGGAGTTCTCTTCATTTATTTTGATTAGTGTTTACATTCCACCTCAAGCCTGTGTGAGGGTGGCACTGCAAAAACTGTCTGATCAAATAATGTGAAGAATTATCCAAACTGTCTTCTGATTATCTTGGTGGATTTTAATAAGGCAAATCACAGCCATGCACTTCCTAAATTTACACAGCATATAAAGTGTCCTACCAGAGAAAGGAACTTGGATCATTCTTGTACAGTATTAAAACATAAATTCATCAATGCTGCTTCGACACAATAAAGGCTGTCCAATAACCAAAATCATGAACCGTCTGTGTTATTCCAAATACGACCACGAGATTGTGAAAATAAAATAAATATTTATTTATACACTTGAATAAAGAAATACAAAGAAATGATTTGGCAACTTAGGTTAGATGCTTGTGGTAGTAAGGGACTTAATGACCACATTTCTATTAGTCCAGCATTAAAATTACTGGCAATGGACCCCAAGAGACACAAGTGACAAACAGAATAGGAAGTAGAATATAATACAAGAAAAACATTTTATAAATTAATTTTAACATGAACTTATTTAATCAGTTTTATTAATAATTTTATGAAGTCTTAATTTTTCATAATAGGATATAATTTATGTAATATTTATTATTCAATATTTTTGTATTTTAGGAATACTATTTATACTTACATTATTATATAAAAAATATGTATTTTCTGTAGCAGTTTAATTGTAGTAACTGTGATATTTCATGATAGTAACAGGATTTATGTTACTAGTGTTTTGTAAGATTTTTAGGGAACATATATACATATATTGTTGCATTGTTGACTACTCTCTATATTTTTTTAGTTAGTTTAATTACATGACAAAACATTTCATAGTGATATTTAAGTATTTGAATCGGTAATATGGTTCAGTATTTACAGTTTTTTTGTAGTTTTTTGGAATATGAGCATTTAGTCAGCCTCACTAAGAAAGTATAGTGTGTAAAACAATTATACAATTAATGATGTCAATTCTAGTAGACCAATGAGTGACAATTACTGGTTATAAAAGGATGGTAATTTATATGGTAACTGGATTCTGAAGAAGTCTCAGTATTGAGATGAAAGCGCTAAGTCCGTTACTTTATTTATTAATTGTGTTCGTTATTTGACTTTTATTCAAGTGTAAAAATAAATATTTATTTTATTTTCACAATATCGTGGTCGTATTTGGAATAACACAGACAGTTCATGATTTTGGTTATTGGACAGCCTTTATTGTGTCGGAGCAGCATTGATGAATTTTTGTTTTGGCGGTGGACATCAATTTTTTGGTTACCAGTATTAAAACATGCTTATTGTGCCATCCCCTGTGCAGCTTTAGGCTTTAATGACTACAGTCTGATACATTTGCTTCCTATCTATAAGAGAAAGTTAAAATCTGTTAAACATGTGATCAGCACAGTGAGAAGGCTGACTATTGAGGCAAAGCTTTGATTATACGTGTTGGAGTGTCTTTGAAGATTCTACTGCTAGCTTGCATGAACTGGCAGACACAGTAACATCTTATGTTAGCTTCAGTGAAGATATGTGTGTTTCCACTAAGACATGGTTAAAATTTAATGACAGCAAACCCTGGTTTATTGCTAAACTTAAGCAGCTTCATCAAGCCAAGGAAGATGCCTATAGAAATGGGGTTAGAACACTTTTTAGACAGGCAAGGAACACAATGATAAAAGAAATCAAAGTGGCTAAAAAGAACTATTCTGAAATGCTGAAAAAACAGTTTTTAGCCCATGATCCTTCATCAATGTGGAAAGGTCTAGAAAACATTACAAACTACAGGAAACCATCCCCCTACACTACAGCTAATTACCAGTTGGCTGATAACCTAAATGCATTTTACTGCAGCTTTGATAAGTCTGAGGCTACAAATGACACTGTCGCCAGCTATGTCAGTGTTCAGACTTATATGACTCTCTCTTCCACAAATTCTCACATTCAGCCTGCATTAATTATCTCTTAAGAGGATGTGTGTTGTTTTTTTTAAAAGACAACAAATTAAGAAAGCAGCTGGTCCAGGTGGAGTTTCACCCTCCTGTTTAAAAACCTGTGCTGAGCAACTGGCTCCTTTTTTACTTGGATTTTTAATAAATCATTAGAGCTGTGTGAAGTTCCCTTATGTTTCAAACAAGCCACAATCATTCCAGTTCCTAAAAATTCAGTATAACAGGACTGAATGACTACAGGCCTGTTGCTTTGACATCCGTGGTCATGAAGACTTTTGAGAGGCTGGTGTTAGCTCACTTGAAGGATATTACAGCTCAATCATTGGACCCCCTTCAGTTTGCTTATTGAGGGAACTGGTCAGTGGATGTTGCAGTTAATATGGGCCTGCACTATATCTTGCAACATCTTGACAACCCAGGGACAGATGCAAGGATTCTGTTTGCGGACTTCAGCTTTACATTTAATACAATAATTCTGGAACTTCTTCACTTGAAACTCTCCCAGCTTTCCGTTCCTGTTTCCACCTGTCAGTGGCTCACAAATTTTCTAATCAATAGAAAACAGCATCTGAAACTGGAGAAATTTACGAACCTCTCCCAGCTTTCCATTCCTGTTTTTACCTGTCAATGGATCACCAATTTTCTAACCAATAGGAAACAGCAGGTGAAAGTGGGGAAATTTATATCTAGCTATCGCATGATCAATGCAGGTGCCCCCCAGGGATGTGTGCTCTCCCTACTGCTATTCTCCCTCTACACTAATGACTGCACCTCTAAGGACCCCTCTGTCAAACTTATTAAATATGCAAACAATGCAACTATCATCAGTCTCATCAGGAATGGTGATGAGTTTGCATACAGATAGGAGGTTAAGCAGCTGGCCCCTTTGGTGTAGTCAGAATAATCTGGAGCTGAACACTCTTAAAACTGTGGAGATGACAGTGGACTTTAGGAGTGGTACTACAATATTATCCCCCTTCTTTATATTTACTACTGCTGTCAGTTGTGGAATCCTTCAAGTTTTTGGGATCTATAATCACCCGGGACTTGAAGTGAGAGACCACTGTAGGGTCCAGCATAAAAAAGGCACAACAGTGAATGTATTTTTTGCGACAGCTGAGGAAGTTCAACATCCCACAGGAGCTGCAATTCAGTTCTATGCAGCAGTCATTGAGTCTGTTCTCATCTCATCCATAACTGTGTAGTTTGGATCTCTGTCTAATCATGACATAAATAGGTCACATTGAATAGTCAGGTCTGTCTGCCGAAAATATCATTGGTGCTAGTTTACCCTCCTTACAGGACCTGTACTATTCCAGAGTCATGAAAAGGGCAGGGAAAATCATCACCGACCCTTCACATCCAGGCCACCATCTTTTTGAACTATTACCATCAGCCAGGCATTATAGACTAATAAGCACCAAAGTAAGCCGATATAAGAACAGTTTTTCCCCCACAGGCCATCATGTTCATAAACAGTTAACTTAGCTTATTAGGTTGGGGTATTCTTTTCCCAAGCCTCCGAGGATTCCGCAGTACTGTTTGTATATTGTTAATACTTGTTTGTTTCAGAGTTTATTTCAGTACTTCTTCCACTGAGTTGCACTTTGCACCTTGTATGCATATGTATATGTAAATTTTTTGTCTTTTTTTAATAGTTGTATGTATGTCGTTTATGTAATTCATACTTGGAAAGTCACTGAAACCAGAGTCAAATTCCTTGTATGTGCGCATACTTGGTCAATAAATGTGATTCTGATTCTGATTCTAATTCTGATAGATTGTAGTAAAAGAGGTATGATGTTACTGAGGTGAAAAGCAAGAATCAGAGAGTGTAACTGGTACAAAATAAAATCCCTTTTGTAGTCAGTGAGGCCCTATCTAGAATACTATATGCATGTCTGAAGAAATCACCATTGCTGGGAAAGAACTGCTTAATAAATAGGCGGCTAGGTGGTACTAAGATATGTTAGCTGGCATTTTGTTCAGCAGCCATTGGTTGATACACACTTGACTGTTTTCAAATTATGGTTCAACTAGGAAGGGAGAGGGTCACTGCAAGGTAGAATTTCTCCTTGTGCAAGAGTTCCAATTAATCTGGGATTAGTTATATTTAAGTCAGGGCCATAAACTCGTGTGTGTGTGTGTGTGTGTGTGTGTGTGTGTATATCTATATATACTTATGTGTGAATGTGTTCATGTCTTATATTGATTTGTACTACATGCATCCGTCAACACCAAGCTGGCTTTTATTGATTTCTTTATTTAAGCAGAGACATATGAACCATACACAACAAAGTGGCTACATCTGTGTGTGTTTCTGTCTGTATATTTGTTTGTCTTGGGGGTTGTAATAATTTGCACTGTACCACACCTGACAGAAATTAGTTAAATATATTACAGTTATTATTTATTCATTTCTTCATTTAGTCACAATCAAACATCTGAGCTTTATATATGTGTTTCTATATATGTGTGAGTAATTGGGTGTCTGTGCCACTGTATCTGTTTATGTTTGTACATATGTATATATCTATGTGTGAGTACATGCACATATGTGTTTTCATGTAGACATTCATATATATATATATATATATATATATATATATATATATATATATATATGTATTTTGGTTCACGGGATCTGTCTAATAGTTCCCCTTTCTGCACCTAGTTGACAAATGTTCTTCCACTGGGGTGAGAGTCAGATGTTAGAGAATCAGCCAATCTATTGATATTGTCAACTGTCCTATTCCCATGCACATGACAGCCCCAAAAGGTCCACTTTAACTGGCTCTGGACGTGCATATAGACTTTTGTGCATGTGCAACCTCTCAGCCAAGAAACACACTGCTTGCAGCATGGGCACTTCTAGGCTCTTCATGCTGTTGCAGCTTGAGTGCTCTAGGCTCTTCATGCTGCAGTGATATACTAGCATTTCTGCAGGTGTCATCAGTGCAGTGAACCAAGCTGTTTCTCTTACCCATGATAGGACAGTCAGCATCAGCCATTCACTCTCATCCTCCCCAACCTGATTCCTCCAGATCCTGTCCGTGTAGTCAAACATGGATCATCTGGGATGCAGTCAGAGTTTTATCCTTCTGCACCATGGTACTGGGCTGCATGACACATATTTTTGTTGCAAAAAACTTCTTCCAACAGCAATACACATCCTACACCTGCTTGAAACATTAGGTAAGAGGTACTATAACTATATATATAAAACACACACACACTATATATATATATATATATAGCTGGTCAAACAACTTGCAACACCTAGCATCAACACATTCTGTGCATACTCCAGAGATTACCCTGGAGAACCAACTGCAGGTATTTTTTAGGGGTCAAGCTCCCAAGCATCCTCCACACCCCTGGTAATTATATATACAAACTCCAAGATCACACAAACCCGAGGTGAAAGGGAATATTCCCCTACCACAGGACTGTCAATCTTGCACACCTGCCAACCATTTGTTTGAGTTCACCAAATGGTGTTGGCCAAACAGATGATGTTGCTGATCACTCAACCAGCTGCCGTAAACCTATATATATATATATATATATATATATATATATATATATGTGTGTGTGTGTGTGTGCATATGTGTGTATATATATATATATATATATATATATATATGTGTGTATTATAAAGCAAAACAGAATAATTTAACATATAGGTTCATATAGTGTCCATTTTCTAAGTGTAATAATGCCTTCCAGGGTGAGGTGAACATTACAAGGAAATAACATACCTTCCAGGGGTGGAGAGGCCATCCTCCTGTAGTCCTGAACATCACAACACTTCTGGGTGGTCTATTATTTTCCCTCTAACAACCACCATGATGGACAAATTTCTTGGTTAAAGTCACCATACATAACATGTGGTATATTGCAAAAACAGTTTTTCAAAAAACACTCAACATTTCAACCTGAATATGCAAATCTGTGATTAGAAGATGAATATTTGTTGTTGAAATAAGTGCTTTTTGCAGTGTGAGCACCTCTTGTATACCTGCTCCCCCTTTGTTACTTAATATAATCACCTCTGCTGTAACCACTGATTTTGCAGTATCCTTTTTTCAGCAGTGAAACACCTTTCTTGACTTTATAGGATTTGAACACTTTGCCAGAGGAATCAAATCAAATTTGCACTCTAGGTACATAACTGTTTTCCTTGAAATAAAGTATAGATGTGTTGTGTTTACAGAGACTTTTATAACAAATAATGCTATAAAATAATAAACAAATATCCCCCTTATTATTATTATTAATATGGAATCTCTATCCCTATCATGAACGTTATATTAAAACTATAGTCAGAAGTAGAGCAAGTGAAAGGACACATAATAGAACTTACTAGGATACATAGCTATATCATTCTTATGGCAAACTTGAATTAATGCAACTTCAGTATTAGGACTATAAGGGACTATTTGAAAACTTTCATACCAGCCAGCTCCTTTCATGCTGTCACTGATATGGACATCAGCATTAGTATTTTACTCTAATCACTTTGCAGCCATCACTCATTCATTGATTCATTCATTTTCTCTTACCCATTTTTCATTTATGATTCATGATACAAATGGAGGCAGTTCATTTTGCTGTAAGCAATGACTATATTGTATGAGACAAATGCTTAAATGCAATCTTGAGAACTGATACATGTGTTCACATCTTCCAGCTTGTGTAGTTACATATTGCAATAATTTTTTTGATGTTGTATGTCTGAGTGTAAAAAATAAAATTCCCTTCAAAATAATTCTTTAAAATGTATTCCTTGAAATATTTCTACTTTGAAAAAAGAAAAGAAAAAAGTCCCTTAAATATAAAAATATGAGATTACACAGCCTTGAAAACAAGGGGAATGCCCAGTTTGGTAAAAAAGAAAGTGTCCCCACTTGTGTGTTGCAGTGCATCCCTGCTGAAGATTATCATTCACAGAACTGCTGATTTAAATTTTTTAATTTCAAGGATCATTATTTCTGGATTCAAAGATTTATATAAATCATCTTCAACAACAAAATGTAAGTGAAGAAGGTAGACAGAATTGGAGAAGGTTCAAGAATAGATGAAACATTGGCTAGATAATGCAACACACAAGGCCATAGTAAACAGAGCTCATTTGGAATGAAAGGTAAATAATTGGAGTACCACCACAGGAATCAGTACATGGTTATTCTCCTTCAATGGCTTTCTAAGTGACATTGCAGAAGATTTTGGAATTAACAGTTTGCATTTGTTTTTATTTTTGCTGGGGCTCAAACAGAAATGTGTACAAAGAATCAGAAAAGCTGTTCCAGGAAGGATATGCATTGGAGGGAAAACAAAATCTAACACAAAATGAGAAATGGACCCAAAATAGTAATTTAGGATGACCAAAATGCAAGCACACAACATGACAGAACTGCAAAGAAGGTAATAAGACAATAATGATATATAATAAGGCAGTATCAGTTAAAATTTAAACCGGTATCTTTTTATTTAGGTAGCTGGTAAGTCCCCCATATAATTGTTAGGCTAAGTTCTAGATATATTACTAATACAGGGATCTAGATAGAAGAAAGGTAGTGTTAAGGAAGACAACAGAAATTGTACACTGCCATGTGCCAAAAGTCATACAAACAGAGACTAGAAAAGGCTGACACATATAGTCTTCAGCAATGGAGATGGAGAGTGATATGAAAAAAAACCATTAAGCATTTCAAGGGAATCTACAAATTCTGAATGGGAACAGTCATTTGAAAGACATGCTTCAGACTGACAGGATAGTAAAATACAAGGTGGATGGCCTAGGGAAGATATGTGGAAGTATTATTTCACAGAAAGAATGTTCATGTTTGAAGATGTTCCAGATATTGCTTCATTGCACAATCTATCATTCCAGCTTAGCTTAGTTTTTTTCTAGAGCAACCTTGCCTCAACTTTGGCTAGCAGTGCAAATCAATGAATGAAGTAAAAAGCTGTAAATGAGATAAATTGTGCTTAGTTTTTATATTTACTATATCAGCCTGCATACAACACAGGGTCCATCTTATTATTTTGAGTACCTTTTTGTGATCCTTGGAATGCTGAGACTGAAAGTTTGATTTTGAGTGAACTATACACTGTGTCTGAGGTTGTTGTATCCAGGAGTATTCCCCTTATTTACAGGTACATTGATTTTGGAGTTTCTGTCTCTCTCTCTCTCTCTCTATATATATATATATATATTTAGGTCTACCTTATTTTGTCGAAATGCCAAAACATCGAATGTTACTTCATTGACACTCAGAGTATTGAAGCCACACTTCACTGCCTCACCAGAACTAGGAAGACTTTCCCACGGTAAGTAACTGGTTGTATGGACATTCAATTTTGCCCTTTTCCTTTGATCTCGGAGTTGGTATATTTAGTTGTGGGGGGGCAACCCCCCACATTGGTGGGTGTGGAGGGCATAGCCCCCCACCTAGGTGGGTTAGGGATGGTGCGGTTTTGGTTTATTAGTTTTTTGGCTAAGTGGTTGCTTACCATGGGAAAGTCTTCATAGTTCTGGTGAGTCGATGATATGTGGCTTCAATATTATGAGCATTGATGAAGTGGCATTCATTGTTTTGGCATTTCAACAAAATAAGGTAAATCCATATATTTAAATGTGTGTGTGTGTGTGTGTGTGTGTGTGTGTGTGTGTGTGTGTGTGTGTGTGTGTGTGTGTGTGAGTATATATATATATATATATGTGTGTATCTCTCTCTCTCTCTCTCTATATATATATATATATATTATATATAGTAGCCCCCTCCATGCCAGGGGGTTGCTAGGTGGAATAAAAATGCCCTACAAAAGTGCATAAATGCATTTTAAAACTACTTGTGAGTTTCAAATGTGGATAATCAACATTTAGGACTTGCAGTATTGTATGACACTAATTTTACTGTTGCAGTTTTAATAGGGAAACTGCAGAAAGACTCTTAGACAAAACAAAGCTTCTAGGTCACTCCTGAAAACAAGTAAACAGAAAATAAGCTTTAAACACTTGAAGACTAAATAAGTAAAATGAACAAACTGTCAGCACCACTAAAATGTTGATTTTTTTTTTCTGTCATTAATATCAAGATGGATATGGATTTGATTTGCAGAACCACTCTTTACACAACATTATATTCATGCTTGCATCAGTTTTATATTTTTCTTGACATATGTATTCCAAACTACACAGTACTCTAAATGGTCCTACACACACACATACACACACACACACACACACACACACACACACACACACACACACACTTTCTGTGGTCTGGCTAGAAATTAGCTGCCATTCTTGTTCCCCTTAAGAAATCAAAATTTGTCTGTCAGGCAAAAGATGTGATGATGCCAATAAATTATACCTTAGTGTTTGATTGCTTTTAGAACCAGATAATTTAAAATTGTGATTGAAACCCGGCCAGAGGTAGCTGGGATTAAAAAGCAATCATGCTTCATAATGCCTCTGTATAAAGCATGTAAGACACTGACTTCTCCATAATATACACTGTCCTAGTCTCCAAACAATACATGAACATATTAAAAAACTAGGTGAACTGACAGTATTTTTTGTATATTTTGAGGTGTCAGTATCTACTTGATCTTGTAACATGTTTGTTTCTGTATCCCATTCTGTACCTTTCATTTGATCTGATGTGGAAAGAACCACGGACAGTGTCAATCCAGTCACTATCATATGTAAAGAGAATGTCCTCATCTGGGCAAGACATGCATGATGTATGTTGTCATAGTGCAGGAAGTCCCCAAAGTGGAGTTGTCATCATGTCCCCAAGCCTACGGTTACTAACCCTTTGCATGATGAACTATCCCCTAATCTACAAAAGGGCTCGCTATTGAAATACCAGGATGAGCAATGCTGAGTCCTGGCACATAGAAAAAAAAGGGCTGAAAATGCAGAAGAGTGAATACTGATCATCACTCTATTCATTTAACTTGTTCACCCCGCAACCCCCAAATGTATATACAAAAAGGCAATATTCTGAGAAATGACAATCTCAGATTTAGTTCTTGTTTTCAGCAATTTGGTATTCTCATTATGGGACTTGGCATTAGGAGTCATGTTATTTAAATAGTAACTCAACAAACGGGTTCCTTTTACAGTGGGAGTAGCCTACATGTTCTGGCAGAAAAGCAGGAGATGGCCAGTAAGTCTTCCGTCCTCTGCCATTTTATCTGTTATCTGCACTGTTAGCCAGACTTAAACAATTAACAATATTCCTGTGACATCCAGTCAGCCAGATTAGTAGCATGTTTAAAGCAGTGTTCATTACAATCAAATATGCATTATTCATTATATTATGTCTAGTTGAGCTTGATTGAAAGATAGGTAAGGGCAGTGACCAGGCTGTATATACTTTTAGGTCTTTTACAGCTGCTGATATGGAGTTATTTAGGGATAGGGACAAAAGATTCTGGTAATAGCAGACAGAAGAACAATATGGTAAACTGCTAAGGGGGCTTCATGTCAACTAAATATGATTTCTACAAAAGTAAATGGATGACTTGAGCTAAAGCTAAACATATATGTACTTTAAAATTAAAAAAAAATTGGAGAAATCTCTCACTGAGTATTACACTGGTAAAAAAAAAAAGTTACCATAAATAGACTGTCATCTAACTTAATCATTATATACTTAAACATGAGAAACTCATGCCAAATTTTAGTTGTCACTACAGTGGAGAAAAAAAAATCACACAGAAAATGTATTTTTCCTAATTAAGTAGACTGCTATAAAATTATTCCAAAGCAAATGTTTAATTATTTGATCGATGCAGTAATTGATGTCAAAGATAACTACGCAGTTAACTCAGTATAAACAGTGCTGAAGATCAAACAACATGCTTCCACTATGAATTGTCAAACACCAAAGCTCCAAGTATTTCAAACACTACTCCTAATGTCCAAAATACAGAACGGTGAAAAACTTAACTGCATGCGTTTTTTTCAGGGGACAGGTCCCACAGTACCCCTTCAATGGAGGGTCAAGCACAGCATGAACGTATACCAACTCAATGGTCACACTAACTCAAAGAAGGGGGAAATCTCCCAAAAAGGGAGTCAGTGCCAGTGTACACTTAGAAATCGCACCAACAATTAATTCCTATGGAAAACAGCAATTGATGTTTTGCTCCTTGGTGTTCTGTGCCTCTCGCAAGTGAAGGTCATGGAATTACACTTTGTGTACCTGAATATCCCAAATAACATGCTTCCGTCTAAGGAGTAGGGCATCCCCAATATCTTAGAAAACATTAAAGCTATAATCTAAATGCCTTATATAATGTTATACACTATTTGTTTACTTGATGAGTGGATAAAAAAATTACAGATATTATCTAAATGCCTAATATAATATTATACTTATTTGTTCATTTGGTAAATGAATAAATATGTTGTTCTTTGCAGACTTTCTTTAATCGTAAGTACAAACAAAAAAGTACAACATTCAAAGTATGAAATTTACAGCAAAAGGCAACATATGCATCCAATATTAAAAGTGAGTTACTTCTAGGAGTAAATGAAAACAAACAACAGATTTATTCAACCAATACTAAATAATTTACATTTAGAGCAAATCTGACCATCGAAAATAAAGTATAAAAATATATGTTCTGCACCATGTAAACTACATGAAACAGGAGACTGATTTACAGTGGTTGGAAAAAGTGCATTTATATTTTACAATTTATTTTGTAGATGCCAATTAATATTGTGTAAATATAAACAGTAACAGGCTATACACTTATATGAAATATAATTGTTGAAAAGCTGTTTGAATGTAGCTTAAGTCAGTTAACATTTGTACCCTTATAGACACAGTCAGTAATGAAAGCTTCAGAATAATGTTCTGAATGTAAAATGTTATATCCTTTTTGTAAAAACTCAATGATCTTTGCTAAAATTTCAAAATATAACTACATGCACAACAAATAATCCCCACATATTAGCTACTTGCTGTAAACTATTAAAAAATCACACTAAGTTACTTGTAAGAATAATATAAGACTTACAGAGGAATAGTATACCTGTTAAGTGATTCTGTAGTCCTCTCTTAAATGTTCTTGCCAGAAAATGTGTGACAGGCATTTTATACCTTCTCTTAACCATCTTATCTCTTCAAAAGGGATCTGGTTAAATGCTAAGCTTTGCTGTCTTACATCCATCTCTGTTGTTTTTCTAAGTAATGATGTTATGTTTTGACCTGATTCACATTAAATTAATAATGCAGTTTTGTTCTGCTGTACAATGTGTAGGCAGAGTTTGACTTCATAACCTTTTGAACTAATGAACTATCTGGTTTTGAAATTCATTGAGCATTTGTGGATATAATGTGTATTAATAATTGAAATGCTTTTCTGGTGCATTTGTGCTGTTGTACTAATGTAGGTAACCAATTGACAAGCCTTATTTATAATAAAATATTTTCAACAGGACCTCTAAATCCCATGTTTAATGTTTGCAACTATAAAACATTGCACTGTTCATCCACTGCACTTATTTTTAGCGCAGGATCTATTTTTTTTTACAATGAATATAGATGAGAAAATAACTCCATATTTGAGACAGACACAGTAATTATTTGCTTAATCGTTCTACACCAAATCCTTAATCTACGTATTCCATGAAACCTTTTATTTGCTGAAAATCATAAATAGATATATAGATGGATTTACTGATGCTGAGCTCACACAATAATGGGGAAGAGAAGTAACTTTCTTAATCTCAGTGTTTACTGATCTCACAGTAACACACTGCCAAAACAGCACAAAACAGTGATGAAACTTGAATCGATTAAGCCAGACAGCAATTCATTTTTCATCAATACAAGCAGTTCGCCAATGTCATAGAACATGTGTGTGTGTGTGTGTGTGTGTGTGTGTGTGTGTGTGTGTGTGTGTGGCTGCCATTTAAGTGGCTGGCATCTTCTTTCGTTGACAAGTTTGTGTAGGTGTAAAAAGAGCAGCAACACAAATATGTGGCTGTGCATTTGTATGAATCACATTTGGGGGAATTCAGGTTTTAAATGAAGTAGGTATTTAGTGGTCTGCAGGAAAATGAATGTTTGACTGAAAAGGTGGTAGTTGTGAAAATGTACAAGATCACAATACAACCTTCAATGTGTATGTGTCAGTCATCATGGGTTAGAATTAGAGTTGAGATAAATAAGAGGCTAGATTTAGTATTGTCTTGTTTGGAAATGTGTGTATTCTATGTCCTTTTCTCTTATGCAGTAGTCATACTATTAGTAAAAGGATTTTTAGCAATGTAACATGTAGGACTAGGATTATGGTCATGGGCGGGGTTAGCACACATGAGTAAGGTGATGTGGTGGGGTCAAGGCTGGCCACCTTTAATCATTTGGGCAAACCCTACCTCTATATATTACATTATTAAAAACAATTTCCCTAACAGTATCACTATTCAGACTATGCTCGATCTGGGTTGTGTAGTGGTGGTTTACTGATAGTAGGAGAGAAGTTTTCAATATTTTGTGATTCGCTCATTTCGTATGTCACATATTTGTATAGTTGCTTGTTTTTGCTCTTTCATTTGTGCATCAATCATTTGTATTGTTGACCAATGATGAAATAATCTTATATATATATATATATATATATATATATATATATATATATATATATGTATATGTGTGTGTGTGTGTGTGTGTGTGTGTGTGTGTGTGTGTGTATATATATATATATATATATATATATATATATATATATATATGTGTGTGTGTGTGGGGGTGGGTGTGTGTGTGTGTGTATATATATATATATATATATATATATATATATACATGTATATGTATATGTGTGTGTGTGTGTGTGTGTGTGTGTATGTGTGTTGTGTATTTATATATAAATATACATGCGTATATAGCTTCAGTTGAGGATATCGAATGGTTGTTTGGTTGACAGAGGATTGGTCAGCACTGTTTGGTCAACTTCTCTTTGTCAGCTGTTTAAATGTGGTGACTTGTCCCACTGTAGGACCTATAGTAGAACCCGTCCCAGAGTTTTGTGAATTCAAAATTTGATGGGATCTGTCTGATATAGTGGATGTTCACTGTTTGGTTTGTGGATATGTGCAAATTATCTTAATATACTTATAGATAGATAGATAGATAGATAGATAGATAGATAGATAGATAGATAGATAGATGGACAGACAGATAAAGTAGCTATTTTATGTTTATTTTGATTTAACTGAACTAGTCCTACAGTGGTGTTAGGATGATTTACAGGAGCTGGTCACCAGCAATCTTTCGATATGTGGGAGGGAGCAACCATACCTGGAGAAAACTTATGTATACATGAAGGGAGCATCCAAACTCCAAACAGACTGTAATGAAAATCAGGATTGAACCCCAGGCCTTGATGCTATGAGGAAGAAACTTTTACAATTGAGAGTCAAATATTTAAACTAAAAGATTAAAGAGCAAGTATAAATTGCATGCATTAAACTATGTAACTAAATACATGGTGCATTCAACTGTAGCAGTGAGCAAAATAACAGGAAACTGTGTGATTTACTTGCATCCTTTAATTCAGAAATGTTCTTTGATGCCTTTGCAGACAGCCCAATGCACATTGCATTTCAGCGACTGAGAAATGTACCAAGTGCATAAACTAAAATAAATCCACAGAAAGCATGGGCGGAGCACATCAAGAAGGGGGAATGCTTATAATGCAAGTCTGTATCTGCACATTACCGGTATGCTTCCAATAATTACAGGAATTAGGCATTTATGCAGTGGTTGTTGTTATACTGAGAGGCATACTACTGCATAAAGACATCTAGGACAGATATAGTTGTGTCATCATATATGGCATCAGTCCCTCACTTCAATTATTGTCTGTCCTTTCGTTCACTGATGAGACATGAAGTGACTCAGTAATACAGTCCTGGATCACCAAACCATACACAAATGCTGCACAAATTTTTATGTAGGGAAATTGCTTATTGGACATTTTATTTATTTTTTCTTTTATGACCTTCCTGCAGTCCTTGTTCCATTTTCAGAGGCAAGGAATTTTCTTCAGAGCAGGTCACTATTTGATAAAGATTTCCAGTGTCCAACCATGTAATGTCTATATCTGTTTTCTTCATACCTTCAACCAGAACTATAGCTGAAGCTGCTGTTTACCTGCTCAGTGACTGTTAAATAGACATGCCTCAAGGGACCCATACATACATGCTGTCATACATGGTAGTGTGTAATATGCTGCACTTAGTCTATTTTATATCTATACCAGAGAGAAAAATTAGATACTGTTATAAAAATATTATGTCTTTCAAAATGTTCTCTCTCTCTCCATCACAGATCTAGTCATTAAGTCTTCTAAGGAGGTCATCTCTGGCAGTCAGTATACTCTCTGTCTTACCCTTTAAGCCCTGTGGCCATGACCTCTGTGACTGCATCAATAAAGTCAACCTCCAGTGCTGTGCCCTTCATCCAAGTCTCTGTATGAACTGCATTGAAGCCTCCTGCCCTAAGAATATACTACTAGCCATCCCTCTTCTTGGAGCTGGAAGTTTTGTCCAGAGGTTTAAGATTATGTGCTGCCAAATGTATATTTTGCAGCAGTCAAGGGTTTGAGTCCCACAGCCTCTGTTTACTTAATCCTTGTCTCTGAGCAAATCGCTTAACCAAAGTTCTGGGGCCACCACTGAAATGGGGATGTGTGTCCAGTGGGCTCACTAACTTACCAAATGTTTTTCCACCTTCAGATATGTAAACGATAATCAGTCACGCCTTCAAAATAAAACATTTTGAAATTGCATTATACCTTCTCCTACCTGGGTACATCAAATCCATACTGTTAACATTCTATGGCATCTCCCATATCGACTGTGCACATCATGGGCCTTGCCTCCAAACAGTTTGACCAGGCTGCCATCTATCAGCACTAAAGTCACTTGAAATCACAAACTGTCCAGTACTGAAAATGGTTGTCGTTGTCCTCTCATTTAGGTGTTTGAATTACTTACTTTGTAGTAATACTTTTCTCTAAACATCATGCTTCAGTATGACCAGCTGTAATCTCAAATTTCAGTTTAACAATAAATATTGCTGGCATTCTGTTAGTAGTCCCATGAACTATGTTTCAGTACGCAAAAAGAAAATTATCTGTCTTATACTATAATAGCCTTATTTTTTTAACAAGAAGCATCTTCATTAAATTATCATGTATGACATAGGCAATCATACATTTATATAAATGAAAACAAACCATATTGACATAATTTTGGTTGCAAACATTATATATCACTTATAATTTATCCAGTCACTGTCAGTCAATCATTACATAGCTCATTCAAATCCTGCCTTCTTTTAAACTTCATTCCTTGGCTGCATGTATTGTTCACACAATTTCCATTTCTTTTCTGTGTAATTTGCTCCTACCCTTTTCTAAAGATCCCATTTTCAGTTGTTTTATCTCTGTTACTATATCCACTACTTCTTCTGCAGTTGGTTTAGACTTTAATTTCGATTTCCTAGTAATTGCTTATTTGGCAGCCACCATAATTAGACTCAGCAATGCCTTACAATGTCTAGGAAATTATGATTTTGTGTCATAGCTCAAAAAAATTATTTCCTTAGTCATGCCAATTTGCTCACTCAGTATTTCTAATAGAGTAGTATACAGGGAATTTTTAGACTTCCAACTTATTACACTCCCAGAAAATATGTTCCCAATTACCTCTTTCTTCCCTATTGCACCTCTAACACTTGCTATCTACCTGAGGAGTCTACTTGGGGTATAAAAATACCTATGTAAAAATGTTCAAGCAAACACCATAAATCTTCTAGACTTTGTTGCATATTTGGGAGTCATACATACATACCCCATTGCTTCATTTTATCATATTCACTTAAATATGGATATTGCTGAACCAGTTTGTGTGTGGGTACATAATTTACAGCTATTCCTTTTGTTTTAGCTTCATTAACTTTGTATACCAAAATGTTCCACAACACTAATGTCCTTTTCTGGTTTTATCAGGTGTAAAATAATATCATTTGCAAAGCTTTTCTTGACTACCATACCAATTATATCCTTGAATTTCTGAGTCCCTTATTTTCTTTGCCAATTGTTCTAAATATAATGTAAATTACAAAGGGGAAAAATATACCTCTGTCTGGTATATTTGCTCAAACAGAAGTAATCAGACAGGAACTTGCCCACTTTAATTTCACCTCTGATCCCTCATATATCCTCCTAATCAACCTTATCAGGGAATGCAAATGCTTCCATTGCCCTGCTCATAAACTTCCAGATTACTCTGTCAATTGCTTCCTCTGTGTCAAGACCTACCAACAACAGTGGTATTTTCTTACATTCTGCTTTCCTTAGGATCATCATTGTTCTGTTAATGTTGTCAAATGTTTGCCTCCCCTCCACAAAACCACATAGATCTACATCTATCAATTTTGGCATCACCTTTGCCATTCTTTTAGCCATTATAGACATAAAGACTTTGTAATCATGGTTTAGGATTCAAATGGGTCTGTATGAAGCTGGATCCGATGGGTCTTAACCCTCTTTAGGTATTACAGCCATCACCACTTTCTTCCAGGATATTGGTGCTTCTCTTCCACTTAAAATACTGTTAAATAAAATCTTCCAGAACTTTATCAGTTTTTCCCTATTAGCGTCCAAACTTCCACAGGAATACCATCTATTCCTGGGGACTTTCTTATAGACTGGTTATACATCACCATTTTTATCTCATCTCCTCCTATCCTGTTAGTAATTGAGCCTCTTCTTCCTCCAACCTTGGCATATTTAATTCTTCCATAAATATTTCCATTTGTACCTTTTCTTGATTTCCATATTTCTCTGTTATATACAGACTCTCATAAAACGTGTTTGAAATATTTCTAGTACCTCTACAAGATCTCTTGCTGTCTTCCTTGTTATAGGCTCCCTAAGCTTGGTGACAGCACTTTCTACTTTCTTTTGCCTGAGATGTTATGCTAAAAGTTTTTGTGCTCTGGAGTTATTATCAAAAACAGTTGCTTAACAGCACTCTTTCTAATCTCGTGCATATGATTGAGGTAATTCCTGATTTTCTGTTTAGCATTCTGCAATTGCTCCTCTTCTTGTTCTGCGATATTTCCCTATTATGCTATACTTTAACCTTTGTCAGCCCCTCTAAATAATTTTTGTTAATTCTTAACCATATCTCTTTTTCTTTTATTTCCACCCTACTTTTAAACTCCAGTTTGATTTTATCCCACTCCCTAGCTATATTTTCAAAATAAATTTCTATCTTCTCTAATAACTCCAGAATAACTTCCACTACCCATTCTTTAAATTCCTCTCTTTTGAACAGACAGGTGGGAAAGCAGCAGTATCTCATTTTTTTCATTACCTTGATTATTTTAGTTATTATTGCATGTGGTCTGAAATAATTATTGGATGCATATCAAAATCTTCAATTAAATGCATGTGTTCCTGTAAAATATATGTTCTGTCTAGTCTAGACCAGTTTTTGTATCTTGGGGGTGTGACGGTCCCTACTGTGGGACAGTAATCAAGGAGTCTCAATCCTCACCCCTGACACTAGTGAGGGACAGCCACTAGGAACAAAAATAGATACATGCAGTATTTTCAGATGCAGCTTTCTGCACCAAGCACAATTTCCCTTAAGAGCACACAGGGAACACACTCCAGATCTGGGGCTGGACTCTCTCTCTCTCTCTCTCTGTCCAGACCACAAACAAGACTCTACACTGACCACTTTGGAGCTCTGTGTCCACACACACACTTGGTTATTTAATGCACACACACACACACACACACACACACACACACTTGGGAATTCAGCTGTGGCCCCTCTGCCCACACTATAAGGTAATTATGCTGCCACCAGTTAACTACTCTAAGGCTCTTACAATGGTACCCAGTTATACTGAGTAAAATTAATACTAATACAAATGGTAGAGTTTGACCAATAAAGCAAGGCTTTCAGGAGTGGCCACAATGTCATTAAAATAAGCATAAGTACTCTTAAGATGTTCAAAGTATTCTCCATAAGATCAGCCACAATGAAAAGTATAGAAATATTTAATAATAATTAATAAAATAGAAAACATGAGAATACTGAATATCTAGTTACAATAAACACCAGAGTTTGAATTACAGGAAATATAAGAAATAACACAGTTGGATAGATTCACACAGATGCAGAAAAACAATAATTAACTGAGCTCACTATATTTTCCTGACTGAATAAAGAATTACTGTTCCCTAGTTAAGTTACTTACTACAGCAAGCCAAGATGATGAGTGTTAAGTTGCTTACTACAGCAAGGTGAGATGAGGTGTGTGGTTGCTTACTACAGCAAGGCAAGATGAGGTGTGAGGTTGTGTGAGATATCTGTGAGAGATCTTTCCTGTCAGGTTCTGAGAAACAACATACTGCTGTGAGAGTTCCAACATATCTCTTACTAATATCTAAAAAATCATTTCAATGCTGGTTATAGAATGACATCACATCTGCTCACCTGACTCTGGTACAATACATACCCAGAGCTTTGCTAAGATCTTTTATAGCATCTGAAAGCTATAAAATAATTTCAAAAACGTCCACCCTTCCAGGGTAGCAATTAGTTCACCCCTAAGGACAATACAGTAAGATTCCTAGTCCTAGTTTTCCCAGATGTTTTTGTCTTGGGCTGTAATCAGACCTGTAAGATAAAATCTTTATGGCCTAAACCAATCCATTTAATTTTCAACCTATTTTTCAAAATTAGCTGGGCTGAGCATAATGTCCTCCCATTCAGAATGCTCTGTTAAAACATATACATTTAATCAGTTATAATAATAATACTGTCTGACATACATGTATATCTATTTTCTGTCCACTAGGACCCATTGTTAATGCATTTTTAACACAAACAACTTCACAAATGCATTTTAACATAAGCATCTGTACAAATCAGTGTGATAGTCAAATGACATACAATTCTTTACAAAACTCCAGCTAGCTATGCTGGCATATGTTACGCATGCACTGCCATACTCTCCCTGGCACAGATGGCACTACCTCATATCATCACGTGGGGAATAATATGTAAATTCACTCCAAACCCTTACTACTGAATTCACATCTTACATATCAAATATTTTCATAAATTTCTTCACAAATTTACACTCCTTTATTATAGTTTACCTTCTGCCCCTCGATACATCTTCACTGCTGCAAATGAAATTCCATTCCCCACCTATCAGTAGTATTCCCTGTTGAAAGCTGTTTATTTCTCCCAGAATTTTCTTAAGCTCCATTATAGCAGCTTTAGGTGGAATATAATACATGCAAATATAACCCTTCTCCTCCCTTGCCAGTAGCCCCTTAGTACTACAAATCTACCATTATTATTTTTTGTATCTTCCTCTATCTATTGCAATTACTATAGGTACTCCTCTTTTCCTTTGTACCAGGTATTCTGCTGAATAACCATCCTGAAGTCTTTTCTCTATCAAATTCACATGTTCAGTTCTTTCCAAATGTTTTTCCTGTAGTGTTGCTATTTGCACTCTACATTTTTTAATATAGTTAACTACTCTTTCTTTTTTGTATATATTTATTTTTTTAATTTCTCCAAATATTTTGGGTTTCTAATACATGACAGGAATGGACCCCATTCCTAAGTCAAAGTATGATTAAAGTTCATGAAATTAGTATTGTTTCAATCTTTGATGTAAGCCAAAAGTGCTCTTCACAGCACCTACAATGTGCCCAGTAATTTCTCTTTCTTCAATTTGTATGGGATTACATGGATTGGTAAGATATCTAAATATGATTGTAGATTCTTTTTTGTACGACCCATTGCTCCTACTACTATTGGAACTGTCTGGGTATCTTTCTTCCACATTGCTCTCATTTCTGCCTGCAGATTCTGATATTTTATGACTTTGTGTCTCTCTGTACGCAAGACACTGTAGTCACTGGGTGTGGTGATTTCAATGAGCAATGCTACGTTTGTCTTCTTTTCATGGACCACTATATCTGGTTTTCTAGCATCTATCTTTTGAACTGTTGGTAGTGGGTAATCCCATGTGATATAAAGTTCATCATTTTCTATGATGCTTTGTGGCTCATGTTTCCAGTGCTTTTCAGCCACTTCAATAACATAATGTTTACACAATCACCAGTGCAACAGTCTTGCCACATTATTATGCCTTTCAGTATACAGTCCTTCTGGCATTAGTATGTCACAACCAGCAATGAGGTGTGTTTCCAATTCAGTTTTACAAAACTTACATTTGTCTGTTTCTCCCACATGTTCAGTGGACTTTGTAAACCAGCGTGTATGTGGTCCACTATCTTGGGCCTCCAATATTAACCTTTCATCTCTTGGTTTGAATTCGCCTCTCCTTAACCATTCCTGCATTTGTTCCTGATCAACACAAGGTTCTTCCAGAAGTTTTCTATACTTGCAACTATATTTATGTATTTTCCTCATTTCTTGTCTTCTGGCACATTCAGTTGCTGCCTGATTTTTATCTTCTTCTGGTTTGATTTCCATTCCTGCTTGACGCTGATATGCTTCTGCTAGATTAAACAGAGAGGTCATCTTAGATGCATTCTCCTCATGTTTCAAAACTTTCACTATGTTTAGGTCTTGTGAGGTCAGCAGTTATGTGTGGTCCCATGATTGCAGATCTATACATGTAATCAATTTCATGGAGGCCCATCCCTCCTTCAGAATGAGGAATATATAATCTTAGTATACACTGATTTTTATAAATCATTTGGTGAGCATGAATCATCCTACTTGTTTTCCTAGGTCATCTATCCAACACATTTTGGGGCCAGTCAGTCACTCCAAAACTGTAAGTTAGGACAGGAAGAGCAAATGGTTTATAGCCTGGATTTTGTTCCTAGATGTCAACACTGTTTTCAGGATTAATTTAAGTCTTTTAAAGTATTCCTTACTAAGTTTAATTCACATTTGTTCATGTCTTATTTTTGATCCTTCATCAATTCCCAAATATTTATACACTTAATTTGTCCTTTATCGTGGCTTAATTACAAAGTGGTCTGCCACTGTTTTATGGTCGCTGTAATATAGTTGATCAGTGTAGAGTATATGTTATACATTTTTAAGCACTCTTTTATTCTTGAATGTGGGATACTATCAAATGCTTTTTTGTAGTCAATCCATGCCATACTTAATTATTTCCTTTTTTACAGTTCTCCACTATGACTTTATTTAACAACAAATTATCCTTTGTTCCATATGACTTTCATTTATTCCCCTTTTGTTCTACTGACATAATTGAGTTTTCTTCTAAATGACTATAAACTCTGTTAGCATCAGTTCCTGTGTATAGTTTATATGTAGTCAGAAGGCAAGTTATTGGTCTATAATTTTTAGGGTAGCTTGCAGGTTCACTCAAGTAGGAGCATTGCTTTTCCTGTTGTTAGCCAGGTTGATGTCTGTCTGGTGTGTGCATATAAATAATTCTTACTCATGGCTAAATCTTTGTACAAAGATGTTAATACCTTTAACCAAAAGTTAGGTACTGCATCTGGGCCTGGGGTTTTCCAATTAGAGACTTTTCCTAACTTTGTTTCAGTCTCTCTGGCTGTTACTTCCTTCCATTTCATATCCTGTACCTTTAAACTTATTATTCGTTCTTTTACTTCTTCTGTCCATTTATGTTGCACAGGATCTTCATAGATACTTCTCCAAAATGTATATATTTCTTTTTTTTTGGCAGTCTTTCAGTTACTTTTATCTTGTTTCCCAATTCTCTATAAAACTTTTTTGGGTCATCAATAAATTGCTTATTTTATACTTTTCCTTTATATTTATCTGTGTATCATCTAAGTTCTTCCACCTGTGCTGAAATGTTTAGTTTATTTGCGATAGTGCATGATAGATCATGTCTGTTCTAATACTGCACATTAATTTTTATCACATCTATCTTTCTTAGTATTTTTGTTGATCTATTCCCTCTTCTATAGTCTTCTAACAGTGGCACTTTTTGTCTTAACTGCTTTATAGTTTTCTCTAGTTGATACTTCCATGATGGTATTGGTATTCGATTTCTCCCCTTCCTTTCCCCTCACTATCCTGTGTGTAAGATAAGAAAATGCAGTACTGTACCTTAATTAGCTGGAAACAATGTATGCCATGAGACTGAGAAATGAAAGTCTTAATTACCCAAGCTCATGCTTTAATAGGTGTCAGTCTCTCCCTTATGAACCAAGTCTTGTGCACTGTTCAGCATGAATTCTCCAAACACTGTAGTTCTTTTAATAAGGTTTGATTAAATGTTTACAATATCTGAAATACTGTTTCCATTAACAGTTCTGATAAACAATTTATGTTGCTGTACATCATTCTGATTGTCCTGAATAACGTAAACTGGCATAGTCTCTAGATGACCTGGTTTCTGTACTCATGCTCGAGTGTGAGACATTTTCTCTGAAGTAACAGGTCGAACGAACTTACTAACCTTAACTGCCCTGCTATCCTGGACACAGCAAATTACATTCTCTTTTTCAGTAATTTTCCTCTATTGACTATAACCACACCCCTAGCCTTGATCCTCTGGCTATGTCTTGTTTTTTAGGTTAACTTACCTCTTGATTCTTTCGTTGAGAAAGAAACATAACAAGACCTCTTTGCAATTTTCCCTTGACAAACTGTTATTTCAGCAAAGCCAACATTCAGTGGAAGATTCTTTGTTTCTGCTTTCTAAAATGTATGCATAAATGAAACACCATTTCCTAGCCAGCAAGGTCAACATTCAGTGAAAGATTCTTTGTTTCTGCTTTCCTGAAATGTATGCATAATGTCTAATAACTACTGTACAATGAAAAACTCTGATCCAAAAGTATGCTCTTGTGGTAGATCTTTATCAGTTATTTAGCTGCACAATAATATATCATGTTTACTTCTGTTATATCTCATGGATCTGTATGGACAGTCCTAATTACTGCGTTCATTTGTTTTATTAAACTTTTTTGGATTTTATTGACCTTCTGTGGTCTATTTCTTTCATTGATCTTAATATATCTACCTATGTCTATTAAATCAAATAACTCTTCTCTTAGCTCATTTTCTTCCGAACTGAGGGCACATCCCTTGTTTTCTATTTCCTGTGGGCATTCTATTAGAAAGTTCTATAGCATCTTCCTGTTGCACATTTTCTTCAATTTCATCCTGTGCCACCTGTTGCTGTGCCATATGGGAACTCACTGGTCTATCACTCCTTAACATTGACTGCATAAGGGTTTCCACAGTTTCCTGTTCCTTCCCTTGCTGACTAGCTTCAAGTGAACATTTATACTGGTTTCCTGTGGAAGGTTCCAAATTATCTTCATATAGCATCTGACCAATTGCTTCCCATTGCACTGGTTTCCCCTTAATTTGGATATCCATTGCTCTATCCTGTTGTGGTGCTTTCTGAATTATATTTTCTACACTGAATCCTTCATTTTGCAGGTACTCCATAACCTCAATTTATATGTCTTTAAGGTCTCCATTACTAGAATCCTTTTCCAATTTTCCTCTGTCTTCTTAATTTTTTGTATTGTAAAGTTTTCCATGTACTGATTCCTCTGCCTGTATTTCTCTTCAAATATCTTTGGTGCTACTGTTTTTGCATTGCTTAGTTTTTTCTCTCCTTTGCATAAATATTACACAATATTAAATCTTTTTCTTTCCCATGTCCATATTTCTTCTTCAGATGTGTCCTGATCTTCCTGCTTCACCTTGCTTTGGGGACTCACTCCATCATTCTGTGATGTAACCTGTGTTAGACCTTCTACACCAAATCATTCACTTCGCAGGGACTCCATAACTTCAACTTCTATTTTTTTAACTTCTGCTTTACTAATCTTCTTTTCTACATTCCCTCTTTGTGATATTATTTTCTTTATTGTGAAATTTTCCATATCCGGATGCTTTTGCCTGTATTTCTCTTCGAATATCTTTGGGGATGTCCTCTATATTGATTAATTTGGCCTTCTCCTTTGCATAAATGTTGTACCATATCAAATTTCTCTTTTTTTTCCCATGTCCATATTTCTTTTTTATACTTTTCAAAAATCTCCAGGTTTTGTTTATATTTTTGCACTTCCTTAAATGCTTCTTTTTCCAAACAGATCAAAGTTTTTGATCTATATACTGTTTTTCACAAATCTGTTGTATTAATAAACACAAATTTTTATTTGAAGCTTCTGACATTTTTTTCTTGTGGAACTATTTTTCTTTCCTCTAATTTCTCTCTTAATCATTTTGTATATCCTGTGTCTGGAAATTCTGGGCTTTTTGTATAATAGTAACAATACATAATTTCTTTCTTATCCTCAATAGTCCACTTTATCCTCTTTGTGGCTCTTCTTTGGCCTATCAGATTTTGTGATTTTAGTGGACTACTACTTCCTTCTACAATGCGGGGGGGGGGGGCATCTTCCCCCTAAGCCTGGCCTGGCCCCATTGTAGAAATGTTTCCATATTTTGAGGATTGTACACTGTCATCTTTTCCAGTCCTAGCACCAGTGTGCCTACCATGATTGGGCACTTTTTATCCTGGGTCTTCTGCACCCAGCTCTCTTTTTTAAATTTTAACCTATTTCTGTCCATGACATATGCTGTATAAATACAGTCTATATATCAGTGTCGTCTTGGTGAGATTTTGTGAAAAACAGGGTCCACCTTGTGAAGGTACTCACCAAGACTTGAGGATGAATTCAATTTCAGCAATAATACTTTCCTTTGCTTGCTGACTTATCATCTCTTCATTCGGACCCCATATATATATCTGTGAGACCATTTACATTTAAAGATATAGCTAGCATCATTATGCTTATGCTAAAAAGTTATTAGTCCCACTTTTTATGTGTAGCAGCTTTTTTTACACAAATTTTATTTTTCTGTTAAGATAATAAATTAATACATTATACATTATAATACTATAATAACTAGTATAAATAACCAAAGAAAAATATATACAATATATGCAAAGGCCTGAAATAGACTTAAATATTACATTGCTAGATAGATAAATAAGAAAATACATAAACAACTTAAATTTCCATTAAAGATAGTCACGATCTAGCTGAAAAACATCAACGACAGCTATTACTTCCTTCCAATGATTGCTGATGAAAGGTTTAGGAGATGCTTCTTGTAGAAAGGAAAAAAGTCTTCAAAAAGTGGTGCAGCAGTGGATTTCTATTTTCTAGTTATACTTTTCCTTGCAACCACATGTGCAGTCCAAAGTAGAGAAAGTTTATCCTTATTCAAACTAAGGCCATCATTAACATTAAATAAAATTAAAGATTTTGATAGTGAAAATGAGTCAGAAAACAAAGCTTTTAAAAACCATCCAAGTCATATCAGAATTATTTTAACAGAGAACAGTCATAAAAATGTGAAACCAATCAGCTTTACATTCTTAAATGCATTTCCAACAAGCGATGCACTTGATATTACCAGTTTTAGCTAGTTTATTTGGAGTTAGAAATGCACTATGCAAAAATTCCAAGTAAATATACTATAGCATTGTGAGCAAGATGTACATTTGATGGATGATAAACTTTGAGATTTGTGCTCAAGGGATAAACAGGAAATGTGACCCATAGTAATATAATTCCAATATTTATCTTGTGGTTTTGTCTTATATTTTATTATGGGTTTATATAGTTTTGAGGTTAGATTCCCAGTGTTAGAGTTATTACAGATGATTTCCTATAAATAATTTATTAACTTAGGGGTTTCTTTAAAAAATTAGTTGCTAAGAATTTTGCAAAGATCATGGGGATGAGCTGTTACATTTTGTAGCAGTAACCAATCATGAGAATTCAAATTAAAATAATTTATAAGTTGATAAATTTCCTTAACATTGAGTTCTTTAATATAGTGTTGCCAACAGATGAAATGTTTAGTTTCCCAAGAAATAATAGTATTATTGTAAACTTTTTAAAAACATGGTGATACTAAAGGGAATTAAAGTTTCAAACCAAATTTTAGTATCAACATTAGCAAAGATATTTTCTTAAATTAGAATCCGCAGGTATAGAATGTTTATATTGTATAATATATAATAATATAAGAAAATGCCAGAAAATATTAGTCTGATCTTTTAAGGACACATTTGCTGAAAGATTATTATCATTTAGTAAAATTGTTAAATGTAAAGATTTCCAATTAGAAATATAATTTGGATCTACCTAGTTCAAGATGATTTTAAATATTGATGCTTTGATATATGTTTCAATATCTGGAAAATTAATCCCTCACTGATCCCATGACCTAATATGGTGAAGAAAATCTATTCTATTTCTATTAGGGAACCATAGTATTTTGATAAAAGCTTATTTATGTCATTAATAAGACGTTTTTCTGGAAAATGGATAGTATTTTGGGTAGAAGAACCATTTTTATTAATTGAAGTCTATCTTCAAAGGTGATGAAAAGTTTATTCTCTCAGTGATTGTTTTTATTATTTTTATAATAATATTATAATTAGCTGTTATTGTCTCTTCTACAGATCTAAGAAGGACTATGTCCAAATAATCAAGGGACTTTTTTATTTTCCAATAATATGATTTTTACAAATATGTATTTTTTTATTTTTTTTAATGTCATGTATTTAGATTTTGATTTATTAAACTGAGGACCACAGATAGACTGAAACAAACTTATTGAATATTCCAATTATGAGAGAGTCACTCATTAATTAGCTAATTTTAGTAGACCATCATCTGTAAATAACATAATTTTGAAAGAGTATTGATTATATACATCAAGACCATTACTAGTTGGATTATTTTGGATAAGAATAGCAAAAATATCAATAGCAAGAGCAAATAAGATTGGAGATTGTGATGCCCCTGCACTAGCCCAGTAATCAAGGAGCCTCAGTCCTCACCAAGAGCACCAGTGAGGGAAGTACACATTGGGAGGATGATAAGTACACACATAGTAAAGTACAGTTTCCCTTAAGAGCACACAGAGATCACAGTCAGTCTGGGGCTGGTTTCTTTCTCTTTCTCCAGACCATCAATAAGACTCCCCACTGGCACAGCTATAGGGTGAGGATCTCAGCTGAGTGGCCAAGCTAAGACCTCCAGCACCTTCTCTTTCCAATCAGTGCTTCGTGTCCCTGCCCAAGTAGCTGACACACACACACACACACACACACACACACACACACACACACACACACACACACACACACACACACACACACACACACACACACACACACACGCGCGCGCGCGCACACACACACACACACACACACACACACTTTCAGATTTGATTTATATATAAACACAAACACACACCTGGGAAAGGCTGGCACAGGTTTACTAGCTATGCCCCCTTCTGCCCAGAGTATAAGGTAGCACCAGCTGCCATCAGCCACCCTTAGTTATCAGCTACTACAAGGCCCTTACCAAAGGGTGTCCAATCCTACTGCGTAATGTTACTAATAATCCAAACGGTAAGTGTGACCAAGACTTGCAAGGCTATTGGAGTGGCCTGTACAGTATCACCAAATACATATGCAAGTATTCTATGAGCTTAAATATCTGTAAACAAACCAACCACAATTAAAAGGTTTAAATATATTTAATACTAAATAATAAAAGAACAGGACAATACTCAAACACAGTAAGTACAGAGCTCAGAATCACAGGAAATATTTTAAAACAACATTATAGGACAGTCTCAAATAAATACAGAAAGCATCTAAACTAATCTTTACTATATTCCTATCTATATCTAAGAGATATCACTGTACCCAAGACTTACTTACAGAGCAAGGCAAATGCAGATGAGAAGTGCTGAATGGATGTTTCTAGATCCAAGATGTGATACAAAATGCACAGATTTTCTCTGAAAGAGTTCTTAAATTAATAATCAACATTAATACTGGGTTAGCTCAGATGACATCACTCTTTGTCACCTGCCTTCAGCTCTCAGGCAAATAGAAACTTATCAAAATTTAACATTTCTCTGTGAAAAATACATAGCTCTTAGATGTTTGCCTAGAACTGGAAGTTGTAAAACAATTAACACTTTTACATTTGAAACCTAGTAATTATTTCTGTTTCAAGGCAATAGAAAGAAACTTCTAGCTCTAGACATCCTGTCTCCTTACTGAAGTAACTAACTTTTATAGCACCTAGTAAAACACTTTTAATTTCAACTTATTTTCTTGGAGTTTTGCAAGTTAACTCTGTATGTTCCAGCTTCTACTATTGAAACGTACATTTGCACAGGTATAGTTTATATACATTTCTGTTCTTTTCCAGTAGTGTACACTGTGATTGCACTTTAGCTCAGTACTTTACACACAATTCTGTACCAGTACCTCAATATACACACAACATATAGTTCTCTTACATTTGTAAGACAAGCATATGAATTATATTAATATTCACAAATGGCATAGAATTATTTACAAAATTCCAGCTAGCTGGGCTGGCAGCATCACAACCCCCCCCCCCCCAAAATAACTCAAACTAGTTTTTCAAGTGACCCTTGAGAAATGCTTCTTGACAAGGTTGAGCCTATCTGGGAATACATTATCCCATTCCCTGTCTTGAGAGCCCATCTGTGTTGGCATTGCTAACCCCAGTACCATGCTGCACTGTCCCATCATATGCCTGCAACCTTAGGCTCCACCATAGTAATTTGGGATTTTCCTGTCTGTCTGTCTGTAGCCATAGATCTCCCTCAGACTCATCCTGCCTTGTACTGCAAATACTTAGCACAAGGGCCTCCCTGTCATGGTAAGGTTTCATCATGTTAACATGGTACAATTTGTGTACCTGTCTCCTGCCTAGCAGTTCTACCAAGTAGTTAACAACACTGACCTTCCTTATCACTTTGTAGGGTCCCTCCCAAGCTGCCTGCAGCTTGTTGTGTCTGACAAAAATGAGAATCATTACCTGCGGCCCTGCAGTATACTCTCTAGCTTGAGCATTCTTGTCATACTAGACCTTTTTCTGCTGTTGAGCTTCTGCCAGCTTCTCCTGGGCCAAGCCCATGTGTTCCCTAAGCCTTGTCCTGAGGTTTAGGACATATGCCACAAAAGACTCCTTGTGGGATTCACACTCACCCTCCCACTCATCTCAAATCAAATCTAGAGGTCCCCTCGCCCTATGTCTATACAGGAACTCAAAGGGTGAGAAACCTATGGATTCCAGAGGAACCTTTTTGTAAGAAAACAAGAGATGGGACAAGTATTTGTCCCACTCCCTCTTAAACTGGTCTGCAAATGCCTGTAGCATGGACTTGAATGTAGAGTTTAACCTCTCAACAAGGCCATTAATCTGGGGATGATAGGGGTGGTCTTTAGGTGCTTCACCCTACAGTACTTCCACAGACAAACCAGTGGGTCTGACATGAAATTGGCACCTCTGTCAGTCAGTATTTCTTTTGGAAAACCTACCCTGGTGAAAAGTTCTAAAAAACAATTGCCACCTTTTCTGCCTCAATGGAGGACAGAGCCACTGCCTCAGGGTATCTGGTAACATAATCTACTACCACTAGGATATACTTTTTCCCTGTAGAACTTGGAGTATTCAGAGGCCCCACAATATCCATAGCTACCGTCTGAAATTGTTCCTCAATCACAGGCAAGCCATCAAAGGAGCTTTCACCTTGTCTCCTGCCTTGCCTGCTTTTTGTCACTGCTCACTGGTCCTGCAGTACCCTGTTACACCTCTGGAAATCCCAAGCCAATAGAAGTTCTGCATAATACGTCTCTTTGTACACTTTATACCCATATGACATGCAAAGGGAATATCATGGGCTATGGTTAGAATTGCCAGATGGTAGGCTCTGGCATTACCAACTCCTGTATTCTCTCACCATCTAGCACTCCCTCAGGGGTCCACTCTCTATACAGTAAGCCTTTGTCCCAGTATAAAGATTCCCCCTTCCCTTGAGAATCAGGTGCCTCACTAGCTACTTCCCTCAGGCCTTGTAATGTAGAGTCTGAGAACTGATCCTGTATCACTCTCTCTCTCTCTTAGTAACCCTTCCCAGCTTTCCTTCCACAGGAAGTCTGGTATCCCCTGACAGTGGTGCCTCACTGTCAACCTGGGTACTACTACTCACTTCTGCCCTTGCAGTCACTCTGTCCAAGGGAACATCAGTACCCACAAGCTGCTGTGGCTCACTTTCAGCCTCACTGATACAGGGTAGCTCCCTCCTTGAAGCAACCACCTCACTAGTCCTGGCTGCAAGTGTGTGGTCTGTCTGGGTCTCCCCCAGGCTACCAGCCCCATATGCTTGTCTCCAAGCTCGACTGTGTGTAACTGCATGCACATACAGTACTGCATTATCAAAGTCATTCCCTATCAGGACATCTGTATGGATATCTTCAAACACACCTACTTGCTGGCTTCCTTTTCCACCCTCCCAGTCAAGGTGAACCCTAGACAAAGGTATTTGGAATGGGCTCCCTCCTAAAGCTCTGACCAGAGTAGACTACCCAAGCAAGTAGTGCTTCTCTGTAACCATTGCAGGCTTCACAATGGTTAGGTCAGAGGCTGTGTCTCTCTTAGCCATGGACTCTTTCCCATTCACTAAGATAGGATATAACCTCTTGTGGTAGTTTGGTACCCTTGTTGTCTCAAGACAACCTACTCTTGGCATTTTGTTATTCCCACTTATGGCTATCCCACCTTTTGTTCCACACCTTGCCTCCGTGGACATCTATATGCTACATGGCCCCACTGGTTGCATTTAAAGCATTTCACCCTTGGCCCTGGATGTGTACCTAGAATAGTGGCTTTCCCTGCTCCTGGCAAACTCTGTTGGGGCAGTCTGAGCTGCCCACCATGGGTTCCCTTAGACCCATGAGCAGCACTGGGTGTCCCTTTCCTGTGCAGTGATACCCTGCTTGTTAGGTATAGATCTCCCTTCTTCCCCAATTCATCTGCAGTAGTACATTGTCTATCAGCTAACCAGATTCTCATGTCCTCAGGCAAAGTGCTAAGGGCTTGTTCCGTCACCAAAAGATCTGCCAGCCCTTCAAAAGTGGTGACCTGACATCCACTCACCCACCTATGAAAATAAGTGCTTAGTTCAGCAACATATTCACACACACTTTCATCTGTCTTAGGTCTATGCTCATGAAACTTTTTCCTATAAGCTTCAGGTGTTAACTTAAAACATTCTAGCAAATACATTTTGACTGTATTATAACTTAAATAGTCGGTATCAAACATTTTAGAAATTGCAGTTACAGCTTTGCCATGGAGTAAGGGGTCAGGAACCGTACCCAGAGCCCTTGGTCAACATTATACTGTTTACATACCATCTCAAAGATATGAATGAAACTATCAAAAGGATCCCCCTTTGTAAATTGTGGAAGAAATTTACTGACTCTTTTTCCAACTGTTTTAAATAATGGACTACCTAGCAAATTAAATGAAGTGGATATTCCCAATGATTTTTCTCATTTTTATTTTTATTTTTATTATTCATTTTTATTGTTTGATCAGATTTTTCTGATGAAGTGTTTGTATGAAAGCTGAGAGTAAAACATTTTTTACACTAATACAGCTTGGGGTCCTTTGTTGTATAGTGAACTATTTTTGTTTTTAGTTGTGAAAGGGGCATTAGGTCCTTATTGAGTGGAAAAACTGTCAAACTTTATTTTAATTTATCAAATGTTGAGTGCAAAGCACTTAAGAGATAATCACTTAAGTGATGCAAAAAATCTAAGATTTATGAAGGCTGATAAGGGGGGTTTGCTTAGTGATAATAGATGTGGAAGATTATTATACAAGTACTGAAACAATGCTGAAGAATGAAAATGAATATCAAGAAGTAACAATAAGTGATATTCATGGTAAATACAAACAGGTATATTCAGTATTGGATAGTATGGTCCTAAACAAAGAAACTGATGTAGTTTTATACAATTATTTCTTTACTAAACATCCACGTCTAGGTATCCTGTTTGGGATACCTAAAATTCACAAAGACCAAAGCCACCCCCCTTTCAGACCTATAGTGTCAGCAGGAGGTAGCATTACAGAAGGTATTTCTATTTATTTGGATATCATTTTAAACCCGTTAGTTCAGAAATTAAATTTGTATTGTCGTGATTCATGGCATTTTTTGAACCATGAAATGAAAAAAACTGGTAAAACCAGCTGTACAAAAACGGAGCCTTTGGAAACAGTTCAAAAAAGCTTGTTGTTTATTTTCTAAGTCCACTTGTATAATAACAAAAATAAAAATTAAAAGTTGAAGAAAGAACCAAATACTGTGAAACGCTAAACGCGTTTTTCGTTCCACATAATAGTAGAACTTCCTCAGACAAAAGGTCTTCCATTCAATGCAGTTTTTAAACTAATGCATATGCTTGCAATTAACGTTAATATCATACCATTGATGTTTTAAAGTGCTAGTACAACAAAGATAACCCTATGAATTGCAAGTCTATACAGATTTGTTTAAATCAATACTATAAATCATAAATATAACTTGTTACATTAACTAAAAACAACATATTAAGTTTAGTAATTTTAAATGTAACTATACAAATACATAAATTTAAAAGTGTGTGTAAATGAGCGAATACATTATCGAGTCTTTACTCTAAATGCAATTATAATAGTGATGATTGTTACTACCATTCATAACTTTACACATTTTGCTAAATACTAACAAGATTTTGTTACTTGCAAAAATGTGTGACCAACCTGCCTTTAAAATTAGCTGTCAGCCAAACTTGCCCATACCTTACAATAGTAACACTAATTCCAACTCAAATCCAATTTACAAAGTTAAAACCTATGTCCTTAATAAAAATCGTAAATAAACATTGTATTTATAAAAATATTTCTAACCAAAATATGTAAAAACTAATACAGCAGGAATCGCCCTTAAAACTATCTCATAAGGTTTTTAAGTTTTAAAATGCATGCTATGGAACATGAATCATTAATCCCTGGCTCTCTACATGCAGCTAAGCGTAGCTGCCAGGCAAGTTCTTTTTTCTCCAATTCCAATTTCAGAAAGTTTTCATTAACACAATTAATATTAAAATGCTGCTTATTGATACCATCAATAACCATAAAGGAAAAAGAATGACCATGGTTGATTCCACAATGTCTTGCTATGGCGTTTTCTTCCTTGGACTTTGCAATTGCATATAAATGTTCGTATATTCGGTCACGTAGTCGTCTATCCGTCTTTCCAACATAGAAAGACGGACATTGTACACATTGTGCCAAGTAGACTATGCCCTTAGAATTACATGTGAACAACCCCTTTACATGGTAACTCACTGACCTAATTGTAAATAAGTTTGATGTTGCAATGTACTTACAGTATTTACATGAGCCACATTTCCTGGTTCCCCCTCCCATTTTTGGTCTCTCAATGTTAGTTTCAAGTAATTTTTTCATATTTGTACCCCTTCGGTATGTTATTACAGGGTTAAAATTCAATATTTTGGATACATTCTTATCCATTGAGAGGTAACACCAGTATTTCCTTACTATTTTACCTATGTCAATTGCTTCTAGGCAATAGGTAAATGTAAAGGCGATTGAAAAGTTGTTGTGCCCACCTTTGTCTATCAAAGTACCCTCTACTGAGATGTTATCTGGAAGTTCTTGTTCTGTATTGATAACAAAAACTTGATCAGCCACTTCAGTAAGCCTTTCCTTAACACCGACTTTTCCATCGGTCAAGAGGGGTAAGTAAAACCCTTTTTTCCTTTTTTCCATCACTTCCTGGAAGATGTTGTCCAGGAATGGTCTAGGGTAAGCCCTCTTTACAAACATTTCGTATAGTAAATCACATTCTTCTTCAAATTCACTCTGTAGCGTAGTCATCCGCGCTGCCCTAACCAGTTGACCTTTTACGACAGCTTTTTTCTGGAAAGGGGGATGCATGCTAGTGAAATGAAGAAAGCTGTTGGAATAGGTGGCTTTTCTAAAGATTTTTGCTGTGAACATTCCCTTATCTTTCCTCAATTCTACATCCAAAAAATTAATGGAGCTCTCTTGAAAGTTGTAAGTGAACTTCAAGAAGGATGTTGTTGAGTTTAGGAAGTCCACAAATTGACCTGCTTCATTTTTATTGCCTTTAAATAAAATAAAAATGTCATCCAAAAATCGTCTGTAGCAACAACACATTTCTTTCCAATGACTGTTGGAGATGATGTTATTTTCCCAATGGGCTAACACCAGGTTCGCAAAACTAGACCCTACAGGTGAGCCCATTACCACTCCGATTTTCTGCACAAATAACTTTCCTTCAAACGACACAAAGTTGTTTTTCAAAATAATGTCTAAAAGTTGTCAATGGTAAAACATCAATGGTATGCTATTAACGTTAATTGCAAGCATATGCATTAGTTTAAAAACTGCATTGAATGGAAGACCTTTTGTCTGAGGAAGTTCTACTATTATGTGGAACGAAAAACGTGTTTAGCGTTTCACAGTATTTGGTTCTTTCTTCAACTTTTAATTTTTATTTTTGTTATTATACAAGTGGACTTAGAAAATAAACAACAAGCCTTTTTGAACTGTTTCCAAAGGCTCCGTTTTTGTACAGCCGGTTTTACCAGTTTTTTTCATTTCCTGGTTCGTAGAAGTGATTTGGTGTGATTTTTTGAACCATGTTAGAAATTCTGTAATGGGGAACAAATCTTTAATATTATTTTGGCGTAGCGGTTCCTATCCACTTTCCGTCAGGATATTCTGTATGTGTACCAACACATTCTTAGATTAGATAGAAAATGTAGAAATAATACAAAGTATTGGCTTGAGTTGGTTTATAATTGTCTATTGTAGATGCTTTTATGTTTAATTTTTTGTGATTTTATTTTCCTGTACTTGGTTAAAATGATATTTATTCTTAATGTATTATAGGGAAATTCAAAATGGAACTAAAACATTGGAAGCAATATTGTACATAATGTAAATAGTGTGTGAAATGTATAATGGTTTTGAAAAACAATAAAAATGATTATTGAAAAAAAAAAAAGAAATTCTGTAATGGAAATGCCAGGTGATGGAGACGTTTTAACTTTAGTTACAGTGGACATAGTCTCTTTGTTTATTTCCATTCCCACTGTGGAAGGAATTGAAAGTATTAGAAATTATTTAAGCAAATATAGTGACATGTCAACTGAACAAGTAAATATTAATTGTAATTTATTAGAAATGGTATTGAACAACAATTTTTTTCTTTTTTCATGACAAATATAAACAAAATAAGGGTATTGTGATGGGGGGTAGTGTAGCCCCAGCATATGCGAGTCTGGTACTAGGATGGTGGGAATGTGAACAGTTACTGAATATTATAGGTTACATGGACATTTTATTTTATAACAGGTTTGTAGATGACCTGCTTTTTATTATAAAGGGTCAGTTCAATGTTGAAGCTTTCATGGGTAGTTTAAATAGTACTTTTGAGTTCTTGTCTTTTACATTAGGTTGTGTAGACCACAAAGTTAACCTTTTGGACATTGAACTTACCTGGGATCCTTTGAGTGGTAGTTTTAATAGTAACATTTTCAGAAAAGAATCTTTTTCTAATAGCTACTTACATTGAACTAGTAACCATCCTACTTATGTGAAACCATCCCTAGAGGGCAATTTATAAGGGCATCACATATGATTAGCAATGATAGTGTGTTTCAAACAGAACTGAAGTTTATTACTCAATTATTTGTGGAAAGGGGATATCCTACAGAACCATTACACCAGGCCGCAATTGAAGTCTCCAGTAAAAGGAAGACTCTTTTTCCACCCATTTTAAAGACTGGACTACCAAGCAAACTAAATGAAGTGGATATTCCCAATGATTTTCCTCGGTGTTGTTTAGAAATGTCAGTAGACACATGTCACATCAGGAATATTATAACACAAAACTGGCGGATTATTAACAATCATAGAGAGTTAAGTCAGGTTTTGGGAAATAAGCCACAATTTGCTAACATTAAAACACGTAGTATTAAACAAATGCTTGAAAAATGAGATACTAGAATTCCCATTGCTTTTAGTAGTAAAAACACAGGGATATATAAGTGTAATGGTTGTTCCAGCTGAAGATTCATACATGAAGGTGCTTTTGTGATTTTGCCCCACTTAAATTACAACATAGATTTTAAGAAAAGGTATAGTGTAATACTTCTGGAGTGGTTTATCTTGCCCTGTGCTCAGCCTGTGATTCATTCTATGTAGGTATGACTACAAGAAGACTGAGAGACAGGATTCAAGAACATGTAATGGCTGTTAAGAATAAGGATGTAAACAATGCACTTCACAAACACTCAAAAGTATGTAAGAATTTTAGTAAGTTCTTGTTTACAGTTCTTGAAAAAGTAACAATAGATAGAAGAGGGGGTAACGTCAGAAATGAAATTGAAATTAGAGAAGTGTGTTGGCCGATAACTTTGTGTGCTGAAGTTCCCCCAGGTTTGAATGAACATGTTAACATAAAATGTTTTTAAGCAAGAAGGAAACTAAAGGATTAAAATTGTTGCTTGTTTTTAATTATGGTTAATTGACTAATATATATTAACTGCAATGAAAGACTTCGTAACACCACCACGGCAATTCACCACAATGACAATTCAGTCCTTCAAATCTCTGAAACTCCAATGCGTACGAGTGATTTGTTAAAAACAAATAATTTATTAAAAGAAGCAAATGCTAAAATAAGGAAAAATAACATCCGATAAGCGCTTTCGGCTATTCAGCCTTCATCAGCTCATAAAGCTTTTTTCAATTTTAACATTTAAAAAGGAAAGCTTAGTCAATCATTCACCCACTTCCGACATCCTAGTTGAACTATTAGCCAATGCTAATACGATAATATTGCTTCCTTACAATTAGCACCAGAGAGGGACATACACATTGAGTGGATGACAAGTACACACAGTATAGTACAATTTCCCTTAAGAACATACAGAGATCACAGTCAGTTCGGGGCTAGTTTCTCTCTCTTTCTCCAGATCCCCAGTAAGACTCCCCACTGGCACAGCTATAGAGTTAAGATCTCAGCTGACTGGCCAAGCTAAGACCTCCAGCATCCTCTCTGTCCAACCAGTGCTTCGTGTTCCTGCCCAAGTAGCTGACACACACACACACACACACGCACGCACGCACGCACGCACACACACACACACACACACACACACACACACACACACACTTTGAGATTTGATTTATATACAAACACAAACACACACCTGGGAAAAGCTGGCCCAGGTTTACTAGCTATTCCCCCTTCTGCCCAGACTATAAGGTAGTACCAGCTGCCACCATTCACTTACTTATCAGCTACTGTAAGCCCCTTACCAAAGGGTGTCCAATCCTACAGTGTAATGTTACTAATAATCCAAATGGTAAGTGTGACCAAGATTTGCAAGGCTATTGGAATGGCGTGTACAGTGTCACCAAATACATATGGAAGTACTCTAAGAGCTTAAATATCTCTAAACAAACCAGCCACAATTAAAAACATTTAAATATATTTAATAATAAATAATAAAAGAACAAGACGATACTCAAACAACACAGTAACTACAGAGCTCAGAATCACAAGAAATATTTTAAAACAACATTGCAAGACAGTCTCAAATAAATACAGAAAACATGTAAACTAATCTTTACTATATTCCTATCTATATCTAAGAGATATCACTGTACCCTAGACTTACAGAGAAATGCAAATGAGAAGTGCTGAATGGATGTTTCTAGATGTAAGACAAGATACAAAATGGACAGACTTTCTCTGAGAGAGAGTTCTTAAATTAATAATCAACATTATTGCTTTGTTAGCTCAGATGACATCACTCTTTATCACCTGTCTTCAGTTCCCGGGCTAAAAGAAAGTTAACAAAATTTAACATTTCTCTGTGAAAAATACATAGCTCTCAGATGTTTGCCTAGAACTGGAAGTCATAAAACAATTAACTATTTTACATTTGAAACCTAGTAATTATTTCTGTTTTAAGACAATAGAAAGAAACTTCTAGCTCTAGACATCCTGTCTCCTTACTGCAGTAACTAACTTTTAGAGCACATCATAAAACACTTTTAATTTCAACTTATTTTCTTTAAGTTTTGCAAGTTAACTCTGTATGTTCCAGCTTCTACTTTTAAAACATACATTTGTGCAGGTTTATAGTTTATACACATTTCTGTTCTTTGTCACTAGGGTACACTGTGGTTACATTTTAGCTCAGTACTTTGCATACACATCTGCACCAGTAGCTCAATATACACATAACATATAGTTCTTACATTTGTAAGACAAGCATATGAATCATATTAATATTCACAAATGACATATAATTATTTACAAAATTCCAGCTAGCTGGGCTGGCAGCATCACAGAGATAAAGGGCAACCTCGTTTAGCACCTCTGGTTATAGGAATGGACTCCAAATAAAATAAGGGCCTAGTTTAACATAAGCTAAGTTGTTATAGGTATTTTTAAAAAGAGAAATAAATGAAGATGGAAAGTCAAATAAATTTAAGACTTTAAATAAATAATCCAAATTTAAGAAGTCAAATGCCTTTTCAGTATCTAGTCCAATTATCAAGACTTCTTCATTTTCTTTATTTAAGAAATCAGGAAGGTTTAAGATTTTTCTAATATTATCATGAGTATTTCTATTATATATAAAACCTATTTGATCATGATTAATTATATAAGTTAAGGATTCTTTTATTTTTATCAGTAATAATAGACATGAAAATCTTATAATCATTATTTAGAAGAGAGATTTCTCTATAAGAGCTGCAAAACTGAGGGTCTTTATTCTCTTTTAGGTGTTCAATAAGTATCTCAAGAAGGAGGGACCTGGGGGCGTGGTCAAGATGTCCACAGTGTAGCAACATTTTTTACCAGCTCTGTCTTTCAGACCTTTTCTTGACAGAAATTTTAAATCATATTTATCCTAATATTGGATTTTTGTTAAACTAATTTTTTAAACAATATATTAGGATAATATAAAAACTTTTTTTTTATAAATATTAAAATTTCCTGTCAAAACTTACAAGACATCTTCAGCAGCAGAACAACATGAGCTTCAAGAAATCTTCATATTAAGAATCTACTTTTAAAAAAAGAACTTCAATCCTTAATAAATAACTTACAAGAGCTTTCAACAAAACTAGATAAAATGGATATGAAAATAGACAACTTCAAGGAGAAATGTACACAACAAATGGATCTTATACATGATGACCTTACTCAACAGAAAAAGCAGATATCTGGAATAGAAACAGCATTGAATGACATAGACAGCAGAACACAAGAAAATGAGCACAACATTGAATTTCTATTAAAGCAGAACACCCTTCTTCAATCAGAAGTGGATAATTTTGAAAACAGATCATGAAGAAACAACATAAGAATATTTGGCTTACCTGACAACATAGATGGAATTGATATGGTGAAATTTCTCTCTTCTTGGATACCTGAAAATTTGGAAATTCCAGTGGCTTTTTCATATGGTATTGAAAGGGCGCATAGATCCTTGGTAACAGCTAAAAAATAACCAATCTAATTTTACTAAATCTGTCATTGTGAAATTTCTTTCTTCACATGACGGTGGTGGTGCTGCGTTAGCGTTGTCACCTCACAGTAAGACGTCCTGCTCGATTCTCAGCTAGAGCATCTTCTGTGTGGAGACATGCGTGAATGGGCATACCTTCATTGAAGGTTGTGCGTCAGAGCTGGCAACTCGGCACGTAAAAATCTAATGCCAATCATTAGCAGGCCGGAGTTCCGCTGTGGCGACCCCTAACCGGGAAAAGCCAAAAGACACAACAACAACATGACAAAGAGATGGTTTTAAAAACAGCATGGGCAAAATCACTGATCAAAATAACAGACAAAGTCATTAGATTTGATAATGATTATTCTCCAGCTGTGATTTCTAAAAGAAAGATATTTTTGACTTTACTTACAGAACTGAAGAAAAATCAAATAAAAAGACATTTATTATTCCCAGCAAAACTAAAAATCTTCCATCAAAGTGGACATAAAATATTTGAAGATTTAAACTCTGTCATCTCATTCATTAAGAATAACAAAATAATAGAAAGAATTGAAGACATGGAATGGGCAAATACTAGCCTTAAAAGAATTGCAGACAACAATTCCTGGAAAACCTTTGATCTTAAAAAGAAGCTCAAAAAATGACTTACATAAAATTACCTAACAGTAACAGATAAAAAAATATATCTCCCTTCTAAAGCCCCTTGATATCAAAACAATGAATTAGTAGTAAAATCCTTAACTGAATCTAAAAACTTTCAGTTACAATGACCCTATAAGTTGAGGAAAGAAAACCTGATATCCAGGTGAGATGTATTATTTAACTATTATATTGATAGTTAAGCCACTCTCTTATATCAGAATTATGATTAAATGTTGGTTGTAGTTTGCACAGAAATATGTCTCTGTTTTAGGGTTTATTTTAAAATACTTGGCTGGTTATGATTTTTATTTATTTATTGTTGTTTGAATACTTCAGTGCATCATTTGTAGCAATCTTTAGATGTCTTGGTGCTATGTTCTTGCATGGTGGATTATTTATAAAGATAGCCTGTTCAGATTTTCTTTTATTGGGTTATAAATAGCTCGCCTGGTATAATTGGGTATTGCTTAATGATTGTTTTAACTCTAAAAAAAAGTAACGGTTGTAAATTCTTGTCACTGATAAGGTCATAAAAGGATGTATTGTAGTGATTTGTGCTGCATGATTTTCTTTTGTCAGTTCGTAGATACTGCATTAAGATACTTTGTTTCCCTCTCTATGCTGTTCTCAGTGCGCTGATCTGTTTATAGCGGTATATTACAGCTTGTTTGTCTGTGTGCTGGCTTGTTGAATTACTATTAATATAATAAAATGGGTGAGGCTTGAGTGAGAAGTGGATGTGTAGGGTTTTGTTTTAATCTAATTATAACAGTAAAAAAGTTTGTTTCCAGGATGTACTTGTTCTTACCAAACTGAATTTCCATTGTTTTGGGACTTTAGCTAACTAGCGGTAAAGTGAATGAGTTGGTGAGAGGTTGCTGGTGCAAAATGGTGGGATTTATTGTCGTATTGATGTGTATTTGATTGCTGTGGTTGTTGAGATGGTGTTTTGATAGGATTTTGAGTGGTTGTGCTTGTGTAATGGATTTTATGTATAAACAGATTATCTACATTGCATGAGTCTCCGTAATTACAGCTGAGAAGTGCTGGCCAAGTCTCGAGCTGAACAAGTTGTTCAAAAGAAGAAAATGTGTTAAAACATACCATTAGTTTCCCGCCAGAACGCACTAAACATTTAATTTAAAATAAGTTTGAGAAGTCCATCAGAGCAACGGCAGTCCAAGTGTGCGAGAAGCAGTCATGACTCATCTAGCAGCATTTACATATGACATTTGACCCTGGCTTTCAAAATCTACGTAGACTTGGAATCTTGAAACGGTAACTTGTATCCTGTAATCAGTTAAAGAACTGACTCCTATATAAAATATCAAGTAAGCAATGTGAAAACCAATGTGAAAATACCATTTATGAAGACAGTTTTGTTTATTGTTACATGTTAGGCTGACATAGAATACTATAAAATGATGTCTAGTAAATTGTAAACATTTGTTATGAAAACACAGCAAGTACAACTTCCACCTCATTTCATAAACATACTCTTTCAGTAAAATACCACTTACAAATTATTATTAATATTATAACCAGCAAACCAGAATAAATATACATGAGGAGGAAGCAGATTCTTTCATATCTATTTACACCTGTAAAAGGAAAACATTATGTACAGGGTGTTAGACGATCCTTGCTATTGTACATCTGGTGGGGTAGTATTGTAAAACAAAGCCAATAAAGTCTGCATTTACAGTATACATAATATAGATATTTTAATACACAAATTAAACAATATTTAAAAAATATATATATATATATGCAGAAGCTATTAAGTGTAAAATGAGTCCCAGTAACAACAAATTAATACACTCATACTGTGATTACATAAAATTCTTTGCTGGTTAACACACACTTCACTCAACTGTTCAGATCTTTGCAGAGACTTGTGTTTTTGCCTCATGTTTATTCTATCCCTTATGGAGTTTGTGATTTTCTAGTGGGTCACTAAGAACTAGAGTCACTAAATAAATACAGTTACTTACTTTTCGGACATGACATCCTTCAGAAAATGCTTGTCAACACATATACTGCATGCCATCAAGATATATCTATGATATTTCAATTGTAATTATATATCTGCTTTTTGCACTTACACATAGTCTTATTATCCATCCCGAGACAGTCACTTTGCATACACTTGTAATGCTTAGGTCTAATGGAAATAAAGAGTAACAACGGTTTCTGTATTGCATTTTCATCTCATCCTCTCAGACATACACATTGCTCCAACATATCATAGCAGTGATCATTTTTAGAAGTTATGTTACTGTTCCATGTTTTCACATGCATCTCTACACAATGAAATAATAACATCTGTATGTAATATGTTTGAATGTTATTTTATTTTCATCATAATTCAAACTAGCATATTTCAACATGCTATTCTAATATACCTGGGCTGGTTGTTCATGCAAGCTGTTTCAGTGATCATTTAACAGTCATTAATACTTTTTAGTTTTTACTATTCACCTCCTTGCTTCTCACCCTAAGAATTGTTACATCTTGACTCTTTACCACTTAGATGTCTGACCAATACGTGAAAAAGAAATTATAGCCAGGTTAATACATTTTTGTTTGCTGTTTTCATGACATGTAATATAAGGAAGCATCTAACAGTAATTATGAATCTTACTTGTTTTTCTCCAAAGTCTGCCTTCTCACATTACACTCACTCTTATTATTAAACTCTTATTGACTATTATAATAATTAGCAATTAGCAACTGTTATGAAAATCTGTTGTGAAATCAGAAGCAATGTTTTTAAATAGATGTAAAGGAATAGTGAGGTTATTTTATAGTCAAATGTGCATCAGTTAATTACAAGTGAAATTTTTTGATTTTAACTTATTACATTATTTCTAATTGGACGTGTGCAAAATACCATAGTTACTTTTATGTAATATCTGTTATTTTAGTTCACACACCTTAGTGTTCTGGTTAACATAAAAAAGGGGGTTAAAAGAGGGAGGGGGGAAGAGAGGAAGAAAAAGAAAAGAAAAAGGGGAAAAAAGACAGGGAGAATATAATAGATGTATAAGTAATTGTTCTCTCTTTACTCATATAAATAATGATAGAAAGATAAAACATTCTCTGTTTGAAGATTAATATCATTTATTAAGACTGAAGTTGGTTAGTTGTTGCTACTAGTTTGAGGTTAATTTAGATGATAGGATGTCACCTAAATTAGGCATTTTAAACTCCAGAAGGGACAGGGTTGTGAATATTGTTCCAAAGTTTGGTTACAACAAAAGTTTTTTTTCATTGTTTTATTAATGTTCACCATTAACATGAATAGAAAATGTATTCAAAACTATCAGATAAATATTTTTGTTTCACCCAAATGGAAAATATTGTGTAGTATTCCTAGAAATTATTATAATTATATATTTACATGGTCAATATATTTTACATATAACTTATTCTAAGATGTCAGTAATAAAAGGCATATAAATCAACATCAATGGTTTGAATAATCCAAGTAAGAGAGGAAATTTATTTAAATACCTTAAGCTTCATAAATCACAACTAATATTTTTACAAGAAACCCACTTATTATCTGCAGATATATCTAAACTTAATAATAAATTGTATTCTGTTTTGGTTAGCTCAGAACACTCAAAAGAACAGAGGAGTGGCTATGGTTTGGAATAATTCAATACCCTTGCCTAAAATAATTAATGTTTACAAGGATAATAAAGGAATGTTTTATGCTATAATTATAGAATTAAATAAAAAAATATACTTTAATCAATATATACTGGATCCCAAATATAGGAACTAACACAGTTAGACAGCATTTGGACCAAATTGTTCATTTTGCAAAAGGAAGCATAATACTAGCAGGAGATTTTAACTGTATTCTTGATCCTAATTATTCTATCAATAAAGGTAAAAGGAAAATTTCAGCTTCTGCAAAAAAATTAAAAGATTTTATTGACTTATTCTTACTAAAATATATTAATAATTTTGCTGATCCAAATTCATTATTCTGCACCTTTTATTCTCACAGACACAACTCACACTCTAGAATAGATAGAGTTCTGGTTTCTAAAGATTTAAAAGACTCCCTAATCAAATCAAAAGGAATATCTTGTCCCTATTCTGACCATAATTCTATAATTTTTGAAAAACTCAATAATATTAGCTATAGTATTCAAATCAAAAGAATACCTCCTTATATTACAAAATTAAAAGAATTTAAAGAATTTATTTCATTAGAAGTTCACAACTTTATAGAGCTTAACAGCATCAATAACATATCTCAAATATATGTTTGGGATGCTTTAAAAGCATATTTATACAGGAAAATTATAAGTTGGTATCAAAATAAAAGGAAATTATGGGACAAAGAACTTTGTGATATACAACTTAAATTAGATACTGTAAAGCTTGATTAAAACAAAGGAAAAGATATAACTGACAAAAAGAAATAAATTATTTAAATAGTAAATATTTAGAAATTCTAAATCATAAAACAAAAATCATTCTAGAAAAGTTTAAATTATAAATTTTGCTACGAATCCTAAATCATTAAAGTTGCTAGCAAACAAAACTAAAAGATTAAATAAAATTAATCACATCAATGAAATAATTTCACCCCCCCCAAAAAAAAAGTTGGTCTCAAATTTGCACAACATTCTATCTGAATTTAGAGAGTATTTTAATAATATTAATCAAAATTCTAATACTATTGATCCAAAGGAAGAAATTAGAGCCTTTATTAATAAATATACTGATAAAAGATTATCTATAGAGCAAAAAATATTATTGACAAACCTATATCTCTTAAAGATATTCAAACACAAATTAATAAATTAAAACTTAATAAAGCTCCAGGCAATTATATTATACCTGAAATATATAAAATATTACCTAGTATAGCTTTAAATTTATTGCATGAAGTTTTTAATATCTCAAAAAAAATCTTAAAATCCCACCCTCCTGGAAATATACTTTTATTACCTCCATACTTAAACCCAACAAAGACCCCACCAAATGTTCTTCATATAGACCCATTTCTTTACTTAATATTGATTACAAAATGTTCATGTTCATATATGCAGATAGATTTAAATATATTTTACCAAATCTGATAGATGAAGATCAAATTGGATTTGTGGTGAATAGAAAGTTTTATGATAACTTTAAAAGAACATTAATTTTTATTGAATCGGTCAAACAATTAAAAAAAAACTAACACTAGTTAGCTTAGACATTAATTGTGCATTTGATTCAATTAATTGGGATTACTTATTCACTCTTTTAGAAGAACTAAACTTCTCCCATAATTTTATAAATCTCATTTCTCAGATTTACTTAGGTAGTCAAGCTTACATTAAAATAGGAATTAGTATTTCTCAGAATATACCAATAATTAAAGGCAGTAAACAAGGTTGCCCCCTATCCCCATTATTATTTACTTTAATTATGGAACTATGGGCAAATTTAATTAGATGGGATAATGATATAATAGGTTATAATCTAAATTCTAAGCTATCTTCTAAAGTACAAATGTTTGCTAACGATGTTCTTCTAATCCTAGCAGATGAAAAATTATCTATTTGAGCTTCTTTTTAGAAGTGTGAATCTATTCCAAATAAAATCAGGTCTAACTTTTAACAATAATAAGACACAAATTCTCTTAATTGGACCAAAGCAATTTAATCTCCAAGATGAATAAAAAGATTATTTAGCACAATCTGATCAAATTATCTAGGTATTGTAATAGCAAAACATTTCAAAGATATCATACAAATTAATTATAATAAAAATCTAACAACAATAGAAGATTTGATCAAAAGATGGAATAAAATACCTTTTTCCATGGATGAAAGGCTCACTGTTATTGAAATTATTTTACTTCCGAAAATACTCTATATTATTCACTCTATTTTTTTACCACTCCCTAATTTGATAATTAAAAAAAAATAAACATGTTTCCTAAATGTTTATGGTACCCAAAGAAACCCAAAACTGCATTAACGCTTAATATGAAAAGTTGGGTTAATGGGGGTATAGCTATGCCAAATATAGACTTTTACTCAATCTCATCCATGATTAAAACAATATCCCTTTTAATAGATGTTAAATATCAAGCTAAATGGAAAAAAATAATAGAAATTTTAATGGCGGACACATCAAATAATATTAATGCACAAAAATTATCACTTATAAATAACCCCTCTATTTGGATTTTGAAAGATCAGCTTTCTGTTTTCTCCTCTCAAAATTTTAAAAGCAATTATTTAATACTCCTATTAAAATACTTTAAAAATTTTATATTTAAACATAATATATATAAAGATTGGTCATTTCTTCTTTTCCCATAGCCTTCACACAAGGAATTATTTTTATTTCTAATTTTATAAAAATGTTAACTTTCCAACAGAAAAGCTTAACTTTTTGGTACCAAAAGATGTCTAGCAATGAACTGAAATCAATTGATTCTCTCAATACTGAATTTTAACTTGATTTACTTTTTTGGCTAGATTTGCAAGAAGGAAATACATTTATTCTAAGTAATATGGAATTAATGACATCAACAACTAAGAAAGTAATACCCCATTTAATACAATATATAATTCTATGAATTCAAAGTATCTCACCAAAAACTAACAAATTATCATATATATATATATATATATATATAGCTATAAAGTCTGACTTAGATGTTATTCCTGATAGTTATTGGAATACTTTCTATTCCATTAATGGCCAGCTTCCTACAGATAAAAATAAAACTAATATATTAAAATCATCAAGTTTAGCTACGTCTTCTCTCAAATGGAAAATATTTACTTGGAAATATTTGAATAGATCTTTTATTATTCCTTTAATAATGAATAAAATTGAAAAAAGATGTAAATTGCTGGAGATGTAATAAACAAATGAATGCTGATTGGTCTCATATGTTTTTTGACTGTACTGACTTAAAAACATTTTGGGAAGACATAAATAATTTTATGCAGGCAACATTTAGAGATAACTTTGTCTTATCTAAATCTCTGATAATATTTAATACTCCAGTACCAGATTGTATAAAAATCTCCAACTACCCTTTGGTTTGGTCAATATTATCTATAGCCAGAAAAATAATTATGAGGAATTGGAAATCACAGTCCTCTCTGTCATTACAAGAATTTAAAAATTTACTTATTGAAATACGTTATTTGGAAAAACTGACCATCAGAAACAGATGTTCTAGGAATACTTCTACATATAGTAGTTGGAACAAAGTTTATGAACTATTACAAAAATAGTTTATTTTTACATTACAATTGTATATATAGAATCTATTTCAGTTGATATTTAACAGTTATGGTGAACAATTTGTATATAGTTAAAATGTTTAATTTTGTACATTATTTTTATATAATTGAAAATCGTTCATTCTTTATATGTTGATTGCATTTTAACAGTACTTCTAATAAAATTGTTTAAAAAAAAAAGGAGGGTCCTTTCCTTGTGATTGAATTTCAATCAAAGTTTTATGAAAGGATGCAATAGAAAGAGGAAAAAGGTAATAGATTTCTATTAATATACCATCCATTCCTGAAGCTTTGTTGGTTTTATTTTTTTAATTTTATCTGTAGTTTCTTTATATGAAATTTGTGTTTGAAGTTTCATTTTTAATACTGCTGAAATTTTCTTAATATTAAGAGATTCTAGATTTAATTTTGAAGAATTAACGTCTGGATTGACAACTTTATTGTGAAGAGTATAATGATATTTAAAGGTATCAAGAATGTCTCCAATGTCTTTTAGATTTTTTAGTACCTTCATGTCTTTTTTTGTTATATTTTTAGCTTTTGAATGCATTTTAACTCTCATTGAAAAATTATGTATATGCTTAGGTGATAGTTAATTTTCAATTTTTCCATTGCCAAGTTTGATTTATCAGATAAAATCTCAAGATGATGCTTATTTAGTTCTTCTATTTTTATATTATGATTATTATTTTTGGAGGTTTTGGATTTAGCTGTTAGAAGTTGGGATTAGATATTTTGTACTTCTGAGTCCTGTTTTTTAAATTTTATTGTTATACCAATTAAGAATTCTGAAGAATTATTAAGATGGATTGAATGTCTCTGACAGTCTTGTCTTATCTTACTGAAGTTGCCGAAACACAGCTCTATGTTGGTGCCTAGTAATTAAATGCAGATGTTTGTCAGATGTGCATTTGTTCGTGCCTTGTAGAAAACAAAGCCTGGTTAGTGCAGATAAACTTTGCAGACTATTAACCTTTTAAACTGTGTGCATAACCATTGAAGTAACTGTCTACATAACAGATGACCCATACAATACTGTCAGTTTGCAACTTCAATGTCTTCAAGTTTCTCCTCAATATGATATGAATGATCTCCAGTGTGTAGATCTAAGCAAATCTCCTAAAATCAAATTACATCTCACATATACACATTGTTATGAAAGCAGTCTTTTGGGAACTCTCAAAGTCATTATATTGGTATTTAGGGAGTCTTTCCTGTTCTGTGTGAAAACTGTCTTTTGATGATGTCATGCAGTCTGCTAATTAAACGTTTTAGGGAGTCGTTCCTGTTTGGGAATGTTTCTGTGTCAAATCAGTCTTCCAATGATGTTATGCAGTCTGTTAATAAGCACCTTTTTGTTCTTGTTTCAAGGTGAATTACATGACAATTCAGTAAGCTGTTCTTGCCTCCAACTTGGTTTCTTTTTTGCACCTGTGTCTCAGAAATTCCTTATCAATATTGTTCTCAAGCTGTATTAGACCTTGAAAATTCATGTTACTGGAATGCCATTTATTTGATTTTTTTCCTTGCTTCTCAGCTAAGAACAGTTTAACCCTTTAATATATGTATGCTAGCAAGAAGAAATACATGCACCTGACTATATTATTCCTTCATATATTATAGCAACAGAAGTGTATATGCATCTAACTAGCAAACAGATGTGAACATGCATTTATAAATTTATAAATATATCTAACAAATTCTATCATAAATGTAAGCTTTTAAGGAGTCCAAAATCATAACTATATTTACATCTGATGTTGTATTTGTTTTAAAAAAATGAATTTCAAAATTAACCATGTTTGACATCTTTGATTTTGTTTATGTAAGCTGGAATTCTAGTTGAGGATAATCTTTTAAAATCATTTTGAAATATAAAGATAAGAACATCATTATCTGATATAGGACATGGAGTTATGATAAAATTTGAAATTCTAGTGCTCAAATTATAAGAAACTAAAATTATATATATATATATATATATATATATATATATATATATTCTTATTTGGGTGCTGTAGTTATGTTCTTGATGAGAAAAGAGCAAAGATTTAATATCCTTCAGATTAAATGTATCAAGTAGGTTAAGAGACTATCCATTTTTAAGAGTTTTTGCTGTGGGAGTAAGTCTTAAAATTCCATTATTAGTAGTGTCAGAATATTTTAGAATACAGTTTAAAATGTCCCCCTAGTATCAACTTACCTTTATAAGTGTTAATTATGAGGTCTAGATGTTTTTAGCAATATTTTTCCAAAAACAGGAAACCAACAGATGTTGACCAAAGTCCATATTCTCTTATTAAACTTTAAAATAACTAGAGTGAAGAGACCATCTTGATCTTCATATTTATACATTATTTGGGGGTTAACAATGTTTTTCTTCTAAAGTATCATAACTCCTCTTCTGTTAGTTTTATAAGAAGAATAAGCAAGAGTTGGGAAATTTCCAGGATTCCAAATATTTTTCTGAAGTTTTAAAGTGAGTTTCTTGAAGGAAAACCACTTATGCTTTATTATTATTTAGATATCTTTTCAAATTAGATCTTTTCCTTGGATTATTTAAACCATTAATGTTTAGAGATAATAAAGTTAAGCCCCCCCCACACACACACATATAGGTATTTTTTTAGCATTGTCAATAATAATTACTAAATCCCAATATCTCTTCCTGCCACAAAATATGATAAAAATAAATTATTATGAATAATATAAGACTATTTATAACTAGGAAATTAATAATAGTAGTTCAGGCTTAATGAAAAAAGGAATAACAAAAATAATAAATGAATCATTATTACAATATAAATATAAAACTAATTCCTTGTCCAATAGATAAACAAAAGATCCATCAGACTAATCCATGTAACTAATGGACTATGTCAACTTGAGTTCTATAGAATAGAAATAATTAGTGGAGACTATATTAAGTAATTAAGGTAATTTAGGATGACATTACTCTATCAAACAGAGGGGAAGTTACCAATAATGTTTATGTAAAACTATTAAATTATGAAACTATGAAATTATTATTAATATAAGAATCTGATACCATTAAGATAAATATATTATAAGATCTATATACTGAAGATATTCCATTCAGTATGAATATATTAACATATTAAACAGTTGATCAAGAAATAATTACAAATGCATTTTCTGAAAAACAACTTTATATATTAATCTTCATCATACCTGTCAACCTCACAACACAAAGTCTGGTCAAAACCCCTAAGAATGGGAAGAACAAAGGCCCAAAGATTGTTATTAATTTTGTACTTTGCCATATTAAATCTGTGAAACTTTCAGGATTAGCAGAAATTGTTCCAGCATGCACTTTTCTGAAAAGCTAATCCCAAACTCAAATGCGCACCTTAAAATTAGTCTAAAACTAAATCACCTCAATAATTTGAAAAAATCACAGACTTAATGAAAACCAACCAAACTATAGGTAAAATAATGAAAACCAATGAAGCTATAGATAAAACCCTGGAAGTTCTATGAAGATTGTATTTATTAGATTAAATTTATAGTCAAGCCCACTTATTATCTAGTTACTACTCTTAAACTCTAGAAGGAACTTAGAGTATCCAAAGCAAATGTGGGTAAGTGGCAGTGACATACGTACATTACAATTGTGTGTTTTATTTTCCTTGAGATTATGCCATAGTTATTCCAATAACCTGGGGTGTCACTTATCGGTCCAGTCCATAATATACCTCATGATGTTAGTTTTTCTTCCACTACTCCTCAGGTAACTTACAAATTAGTAAGCTCCCACATTTAGTTATCAAAGAAATAAATTTTAAAAAATCTTAACTAGAAAAAAAAACATACAGATAGAAAATGTACCCTCTTAAAAGCCTTTACTCTTTACATTATATTAATAATTGCAGATTTGCTTTTAATATATGTGTGCATTCATTTAATTTATTAATGAATAATGTCCATATCTGCCTATATTACCACAGCTAAGATTATAGATAAGCTTATTTGTAGTGCATTCAGAAAGATAAAAAGAAACCACAAGTATTCTTTTAGTATGTCTCATTAAACAAATGCCATTAAACAAGAAACGTTCCCTTCCTTCCCTCCCCCACCCCAGTAATCCCTTCGTCATCACAAAGGGAACAGCAGTCAGTTGGACTCATCCTAAGAAAATATTATTGAAGACAAATCCATTATGCATATAGAAATGATGATTCAGTGGTAGAAAGTGAAATAAAGAAATGCTGCTATGATATTATCTAAATGAAACACTTAATAGGATATTTGTCACATGTTTAAAAGTCAAGTATAGCCATTTCAGGAGCCAGATCTATGCCACTGGTCAACAATCATTCAAGTAAAATGATTAACCAGAAATACATATAAGGGAAAATTATAAGCTATAATATGTCTAGATCTGTTAGCTTATTCTGCATTATATATCATTAGCTGTTCACTTAGAAGGTTCTAGTATGGGAAACATATATGCATTCCATCTTTAATTATATATTTAGAATAAAGGCCATAGAAAAGGGGCAGTTGTTTTGGTAGAAGGTAACTGCAAAGGAGCTTAGTATGCAAATCTGAAATTTCTGACAACATATCCGAAAATACTCAAAAAACCATTAATTCCAGGCACTGTAGTTTTAATTCAATGGAGAAGGAAGATGGAAGGGAAAGAGCATGCAGAGCAACATCAAATTGAAAAGGACTCAGGCTGCATTTGGGGAAGGTTCAGTCTTCAAAACAATCAGTTATGGCTGACCCTATGTTGTCATTTCTCGGTACTACAAATTGTAAAATATAATTTGTCAATTTAAGTAATAGCAGGAGATGAGCAATACATAAAAGATCAAAATAGTTGATGGTCCCATTTACAAGAAACAAAGATATTCTGAATCCTACAAAACCAAACACTGAATATGAGCTTTTTTATTAATTTAGGAGTACTAATGGTTTGAATTAATATCAGACATTCATGTGTCACCTTTTTATGATAAATCAACTTAAAATTAATTTGTGATAACATAAATACAGTGCTTTGATTCAGAAAGTATGCACACTTGTCTAGTTCCAAAGCACTTTTGGTATGAAAGTATGTATGTCTGTATATGTTGCATAAAGGACATAGCAGAAACTGTAAATGGAAGATGTAAGAACTGCATATTTAGTGTAAGTTTTCATGGTTAACCTGATTTTTGGTCAACCCATTTGCCAACATGTAAAGCTTACAAAGGTGGTTTCCACAGAGCCCATGGTACTGGCACTCTAACTCTTGCTGGTTTCATGGCTCTGCAATGAAAGATTTACACCAAATAGAGCAGCACATATATGCTCTATACATAAAATATCATCTGAATAAGTAATTCCTGTCTGTAAAGAGGATGTGGTATTAAAAATAATATAATTTGATTATCTCACACAGTATGGTGAGCCAACAAAATATCTGCAATATTAAGTATGAAAAATAACACATTTGTTCTCATGTCCAGAAGTAATAGGATTATTTGTTTCAACTTTAGCTGGCTTTTCAAAATATACTGAGTTTGCAGAGTTCTTTCCTGATTTGAAAAAATCTGACTAGCTGGGGATATTTTTACTGGTTCATCAGACAGAGACAAGATGATAATGAAAGTAGTTTCTCTACAACATGCTAAAAATGTTCCATAGATGTCATAATGGTACTTAGCAAGTGAGTTTATCTTGGCACATGTTTGTGTTGTGTCACCTTTTGAGTAGTGTTTACCTTGTTATAGGTTAGGCAGTCAATATGTGTAAGAAGTGTGCCTGCAGCTATCACATTCAGAACCTTTGTAAAAAACCTTATTAGGCCAATGTTTCCAACTAAAACAAGGAAACAACATACATGCCTGTGCAAAAGTCTGCAAGTTAAAACAAAATCTATGGGATCAGTGAAAAAGTCTACTGATGATATCTCCAAAACATGGAAATAGCAAAACATACATCATATTGACCATGGTGCACAAATTAGTTTTTTTGAGCAACATTTTGAACCAAGTGAATAGTTTTAATTTCTAGTCAACAAACAGACAGAAGGAAAAAAAAAGGCATAAATGATCCAATAAAAGGACAAATGTGTTCACAATGATGGATGCTTGTTTTTGAATCTATTTATTTGGCTAGTTCATTGCAATGATCTCAGGGTTTGACTTCATACTAAAAATAAACTAATACTTCTTAATAGACTAGCAGTGCTCGTTTCTAGGGAAACAGAAAGTATCATGGTCCGATTGTCACAGGAAGAACATTAAAGTGGAAACTCTTATAGCTTCTCTTGAGGGCTGCAGAAACAAGTAAGCTTTACACAAACCAAAGCTATGAAAGAGAACTCCCAAGACTAAGAGCAGCTTGTGAAACGACTCAAGGTAAGTGTAAAGATTTTGGTTTAAATCACTTCAGAATAAACAAATGAGCACTTTTTATTTTTCAAATTCAAAGCAGCAATCCTGTAAGTGGAAAAAGAGAGGGAGAAAAAAACCAACAGCACAGACTCAAGTATTACTTATGCATATCTTTCAGCACCACAAATGTAACAGATCACCACAGTATCACACACAAAGTCTGCATAGATCAGACTCTCCACCTCTAAACATTCAATCAAAACCTTAATAAGAAAAATAAAGCAGTGAAGCACAATGAACCTGAGTGTCTGCCCCTCAAACCAACCATATAATGAATGCAAACAAATAAACTGTAAACACTTACTTATGCTACAAGTCTAGAAGCAATTTATCTATGAAAATAAACAAATGGCTATGATAGAGATGCTCTGTAACTTATTAAAGCTAAATAAACCTTTGAAATATTCACTGAAGACAGTAACAAGAAAAAATTACCTGTGAAAGTTAATATGTGGCCAATATAGAGATGTGTTTGCTGCTTGTTGAAGCCAAATAAATTTGTGAATTATTCACAGAAGACAGTAAAAAGAAAAACATTTGTTGTTTCTTACCCAGTTTAGATTTTGGTGGTTGACATTTTAAGTTCAGATAAAAGCTATTAAAACATTACAGAAAATGATTAAAACAGTCATTTAGAGGTTAATGGTTTGACAGTTTTACTGGTGTTCACAGAAGAAGATTCTGCGTTTTTCTTTTTTTCTTTAAATCAGTCCAGAAGTTTTTTTTACAAAGCTCTTTTCAGGGAAGAAGCTGACCAGTCCATGTCTTCTGAAGTGGGAAATATATTATTTTTGATGAATGATAAAGCTTCCTCTGGGTTATAGAAGGTCTTGATTTTATTTGACAGGTGAATTTTGATTTTAGCTGGATAGATTATTTGAGCCTTAATGTTATTTTAAGAGATTTAACAAGAAGCCAGTTTTTTTTCCTCATTTCAATTACTTTATCCAAGTAATCATTATAAAATTTGATTGAGTTCTGTTTATACTTCAAAGCAGTTTTCCTCCAAACAGTTTTAAGTATTAATTCTTTGTCAGTGTAAGATATTAATTTAATTACAATGGATTTCAATGGAGAAGAAGAAGATGCTGTTACAGGTTTGCCTATAGGTCTGTGGGCTCTTTCGATACCATACATTTCGATACCAGGGTTGGGAGGGTGGCCTAATGGTTAAGGTATTTGCCTTACAAACACAAGGTGTGGGGTTTGAGTCTCACAAGGGATAATTGGCTAGGCTTAAAATGGCTCGCAAGGGCAGTTAGCTTAGTACTAATCTATGAACCTATAAGAAAGCCCATCTTGCAGATTTTAAAATCTCAGAAATCCAAGAGTTTAGAAAAGAAAGTATATCTTCGCCTTCAAATTTTTCTGGAAGACCAAAAATTCTGATGTTGGATCTTCTTTCTCTGTTTTCCAGATTATCAGTTTTGTTAAAAAGCCATGTATTCTGGCTAAGAAGAAAGTCAGTTTGGGTTTCTTCTTCTTTTAGCCTTCCATCTATATCACTCAAAGCAGTTTCCATATCAGAGATTTTAACTTGTTGTTGAAACAGTTACTTGAAAATGTTTGTTTAAGGCAACTCTCTCTAAGATTTTCTAAATTCTCTTGGCAACTGTCCTTTTTCAAGGGTAATTCCTGTAGTGTGGATGTCACAAGTTGTACGTCTTTCCTCAAGGATGTATCAGTGTACTTAGAGCTATTAATTTTCATTTGATGAGATAATCTCCAGATAAAAATGGCAGGAAAATTTTTGAATACTTCCACCAAAATTGAATAACGTCAATACTATTATTAATAAGTTGTGAAAAATTTTTACTAGAAAAAAATAATAATTTTCCTGTATTTGTATATAGTTCTGTAGAGCTCTAAGATTTTGTTATCTTCACTTGGCAATCTTAGCTCTGCCCCCCCCCATAACAGCTTTTTTTGTTAAGTGTCTAGTTCCAGCTTTTGTGTTACATGCATACACTAATGTTTGGCAAGTTGATCTTTTATATAGTTATTTCATGTCATATCCATTTGAGGCAATGCCACATCTTACACATGTTTTTGTTTTATTGAAAGCCCTCAAACAAAAATACAAACCCAGCCCTCAATACACCCCTAAAACCTATTAACTTCACACTAACACACAAAACTAAGTAGATCTTCAAATATTGACATTTTGCCCTCCAGATAGGAGCAATTGTCTCAGACTGACAGCCACACTCACAGACTTGGTTTAACCAAAAAGGAAGGTTATCCATGCTAAGATGCATGGTACAGCCTGTGTGTGCTTCTACTTAAGGATATTGGGAAGGGTAAGCTATGTACACTACAGGGTACATATAGCTAGCCAGCCATGGTGTAGCAAGCATCATAAAAAGATATTTTCTACAAAAAAAGAAAGAAAGAAAGAAAGAAAGAAAAGCATTGTATTGTTAGTCCTCCTTGCACAGGAATGCCATTCAGTGTAATGTTTTTTACTGTCAGTAGAAGTGCTAAATGCTTAGTGAGGCAACTGCCAGCAATTAATACTTATTTTGCTACTTTAAAGAAAAATGCAGAAATAGGTTCTGGTACTAAGCCTTTTTGAGAAGTTTTGGTCAGGGGTGCACTAATGGGGGGAAGAAGAGTATGATCTGTCCCAGGTGCAAACAGTAAAGGGGTGCAGCTGTGCTTTTTAAAAACTTTTCATGTTTAAAACACAAAAAGCTTAGGGGTGCAGCTGTGCTTTTTAAAAACTTTTCATGTTTAAAACACAAAAAGCTTAAACTAAAACTAGAGCTGGATCTTTTAAGAGCATTCTGTCTGTGTGTCCATCGACACAGGCACCTGTGTGCTTGTGTGCATGTGTGTGCGTGCGTGTGATAGTTATATGTGTGTGTGTGTTCGTGCGCACGCGCATGTGTGTGCATGTGCGTGTGTGTGTGTGTGCGCGCACGCGTGTGTGTGTGTGTGTGTGTGTGTGTGTGTGTGTGTGTGTGTGTGTGTGTGTATGTGTGTGTGTGTGCGTGTGTGTGTGTGTGTGTGCAAGAGAGAGAAAGTAAAATGGGGGAGAACAGCTGACAAAATTATTGACTTCATGGAACTCCAATGTGCAACAGCATATACTTTACACGGGTGGTGGACAAGATTTGGAAGTTAGGATTTGTAGGTTGTTATCGTCTGTAGCTATATTGGCGGTCTGGTTTGATTTCCTGCTGCTATAGATGACTTACCTTGCTTGTTTACGGTTTTGTTGTATAGATGTAATTAGATTCCAAAACAGAATTGCCACAGAGTTGCTTTGTCCATTGGATTTATTTTCATTATTTTTTTTATTAATGAGCTGCCACTCTTCCTGATGTAGTAGTTTATCTGACTGTTGCAGTTTGCTAGCTGGATGCTTATTTCAATGTTGCTGGGAGCACATAACAGTTTTTAATTCTGCAGATCTGAATAGTAATCACATATTGTTGCAGAGCAGTCAGTACAGTTTCTTCAGCTGTTATTCTTCATTTCTTCATTTTCAGAAATGTAAGTGGCACACTAATTGTTGGCTTCTTATGTCCCACAAAGAGCTGGATAAAATGTAATCTTTTCATCATACTCCTTAACTGATGTTGTGCATCTCCTGAAATTGGCAAAATTGAGAGAAGAGTTGGTGGATTACATGAAATAATTAGAGTTATAGATTTACTTCAGAAAATGCAGGTTAATTTACATAATCTTATTATGTCAAGCCAACCTCTGAAGCTAATAAGGCTAATATTATTTTCAAATGATCTGGCTTTGCCTCTTATTCTGGAGGTAAGCAGTCAAGAACTGTGCATTCCTTTTTCTTTGAATTATATATGTGAGTGTTGTTTATTTTTCTTTAGGGTCAGCACAGTCATCATCAACCACCTTTTTCCCCATTTTGTATGGGATTGTGGTGTTGTAAAGTGAGTGAATTTTAACATGGTAATTATTTACTGCATTCCTCCCATAGAGCATTGGACAAAAGTTAATCTTTCCATCCATATTTGTTTAAAGTAGTTATCTGTGAGCATTTCTTGTTGCTATTTTTTAATGGAAGAAACTATGTATAATCTATATTTTTATGAATGTTTCTGAAGACTACTTTTTTAAAGAAGAAATTCGCATGTACAAAATAAGCATGTAAAATGAATGTTTACATTTGACCATTTATGGTTACTCTTTTATTTGCTATAAAAAACCTGGCTCATACAATCTATCTGTGGGTGTTTCTGGCTACTTTTTAATTTAAAATGATGCAAACAACCTAAGTCTATTATGTGGAAGCTATTGCTTTGGTTACTAAGGATGAGGCAGAGAGAGAGAGAATGACAGTGAAAGAACTCCATTCTGTATCTGAGTATTTATGATAGTCTCTGCTTCTAAGAGTTTATAGGATATGGTCTCTGTAAGAGTATATAGGATAGATTTGCAGATTGTCCCTGAGTTTGCCTCATATTCTAGTCTGTTTCTCATAAAATATGTGTTTTTCTGGCAAATTATTATCGATTGTGATTACTAAATAGTGGCAGATGTGAGCTTCAGAATTCATAGCTTTCAAAAAATGGATGTTAAATTTGACAACGTTATATGCATATAATGGCAACATTTAAAATATGTCCTTAATTTTAGGCATTGGCTCCTCTTATTTCTTTTGGCTTTGTCCCTGATCTTTGAGATAAGCGGCTGAGATTTCTTGTCACAACTGAAGTAACCACGGTGCTTTCTCGCTAAAAAAATCAAGGGCTTAAATCACAACTAAGCAGACCATCTCAAAGTCTTCTCTCTCTTCTTGGTATCATAAAGGCTACTAAAAGGCAACCTCTGTCTCACAAATAGGGCCTGAACAGACTGTATCTTGTCATACCTATTTCACATTTGCAGGCACAATGTTAGTGTGAATGCCCAGTCAAGGGAGCTCTACATCTTTTGCAACTGAAATAAAACATGTTGGAGGTAGGGTCATGTATTACAGAGAATATCTTTTCTATGAAACCATCTTTTACTCCACATAAAGCGAAGGACTTTTCTTACTCTATTCAAAAGTAATTGGGATAAATGGATGGGAAACTGAAAATTCACCTCTGGCTAAGCAGCCATATCCCTCAAGGATAGAGGTAACAAATAAATGTCAAAACATATCCTTAATATGCAGAATGTAAGACCTAAAAACTACCATGGGAATGTAAGGCTATGCTTTTTAAGATCCTTACAGATCAATATCCTAATAAGAACTTAGGAACCTATATATTTGAAGTACTGCATAAAGTCTAGACAGAAGCAAAGAGAGAGAAACAAGATAAGGCAGCCCACTGTGAACACTTCAAGCTGTATTGTAATAATATATCTGAGCTACTTGGACATTTGAGGCTGGGCAAAATCATGATTTGGGCTCAAAACTTTGCAATGTATTCAGTCAGTGGCTTTTTGAAAACAATGGCAAATTATAAGTAATATTCATAGTCATTAAAATCACTTTTTCACTTCAGAATATATATTTTGACTATACCTAGTTTTTAAGATTGTGAGTTGGTAGTATCAGTATTCAAACTGTGCCCTTGATTTGGGACATTTGTCCCTCTTTCTGGACTTAAGAAGTTGAGATCTATGGTTGACTGTCCCTGTGTCAGTTGTGTTCAGTACCAGTGGTTCACTTTTATAAAATTATTAAGAATCTTCTTCTTCTTTCGGCTTTTCCCAGTTAGGGGTCTCCACAGCGGATCACCTGTCCTCTCATGATTGGCAGTGGAGTTTGACTAATTTAAAATGTAGGGAGACTGAACTGAATGCAAAAAAAGATTGGTTTCTAATAATTAGTTTTTTTCTGCAGCAGCAGTGCTATACTTAGTTTTAAATGCATTAAAATTATTTGTTTCTAACAATCAATTTTTATATTGTACTTGTTGAAATAATGTTCTGTTAGTGAACTGTCTGCACTTGTGAACACTGTCTGTATACGTACTTATTATGTTACTTAGAGAGGTGTCTGCTGCAAATGATTAGGATGGCTTTCAGATAGAATGGAATAGGAAACAGGATGGTTTGCTGTGAATGGTCCATGCTAAGTTAAACAAACCCAAAGTACCAGACAACTCCCCTAGCAGTTAAAGGAAGTCTGTGAGTGAATTGTGGTGTTTAAGGCACTTGGTACTGGCTACCCTGATGTGGTACAATGGTCTGTCACAGCATATTGCTGCTACAACATGCCAGTTAAGACTGCAACATCTGTAGACCTATTCCCCCATTTGGGGTTGAGGCAGAATGGTTGACTGTGTGGATGGGGCAGTATGAGTGACTGGTGGGTAGCAGTACTAGATCATAAAGTACAAACTGAAAACCCTGGCTACACCCCTGCTTCTTCTAAGTGCTGTTTGGTTTTGTCTTATCTTTATTACTCTCCCGGACTGGGAAGACACTTCAATGCTTTTAGAAAACATTATGTCCTAGCCATTGAAAGAAATAAATATTATGTTTTTATTGTTCTTTATCAGATTGTCTCCATGGAGACATAAGAATGAGATCCAGAGTTGCTTATACAAGCACTCATTTATTTGCTAGACAATGTTTTTTTTTATTTATTTGCTTTCTCTTAAAATATGTTACTAGATCAAGCCAAGGGCCTTAATCCAGTCATTCCCCTATGCAAGAGTGAGAAAAGTACACCAGCTTTTCTTGTATCCTGATCTTTTGACCAGACTTTTCTTCTTTTTTTTACATTGCAGTGCCCACATTTCTTAAAACTGAAAAAGGAGAAAGAATGAAAGAAGGAGGAGTAAAAAAACAGGGGCACCAGCTTACTTTAGTATCTCCATTACACTTGAAAATAAATGAGAAAACTCTACTTTATAGTATGCAGATTATGTCATGCATTATAAAAACACTACTATTCTTCTTCTTCTTCTTTTGGCTGCTCCCGTTAGGGGTCGCCACAGCAGATCAACTACTATTAAAAGCAAAATTTTGTTTTACTTCCAGATAACTCTTTCCTTCCTCTTCCCCCCTCCTAAATGTTCTTCCAAACATTAATGGCATGAAGTAGGGGATATGCTTTAGAGTCCCCTACATGTTTAACAAGGTCAAAAAAGTCCAATATTTCCATGTCTTCTTGTTCTGTCATGTTTCACAAATAGAATTAATGCTTTGTAATCTTACATTTATTTATTAATTTTGAGTTGCTAGTTTTTATTCCTGTTGATATCCATCTCCCAAATCCAGTCTCTGCTTCATTTCCAACATACTCCTGGTTCTTCTAGTCAACGCTTGTGCTTTTTTCTGTCTCTCTCAAGCATTTTCCATTGAAAGATTGGAAGAGGTTTCACTGGCACAGTCTCTCTGTGATATTTATTACTAGAAGAACAAGAAGCAGAGTCGTCTTCTGTTTCATAACATGTTTTTTGTTGGACTAACTTTTGTATTTCTTCTTAGCATGCGCTGCATCAAAAAATGATTTTGTCCCTCCAGGAAAGAATATTCTGAAAATAGCTAGGTAAAGCAGCTTGAATCTCATGCCTGCTTGTTGATATTCCTTGAGTAGTGGAATAAATTTCCTTCTCTTATGCATGGTGCTCAATGAGTAATCATTTTCCACAAACACTCTAGTGTCTCCCACTTTTAGTACTTTGTCCTTCTGCCATACTTTTGTCAGAATCAACTCCTTCTGCTGGTTGTATTGTATCTTTACTATTAAAGGTTGCTTTCTCATGCTTTTTCGGGTTGGGAGGGTGGCCTAATGGTTAAGGTGTTTGCCTTACAAACACAAGGTGCAGGGTTTGAGTCTCACAAGGGATAATTGGCTAGGCTTAAAATGGCTCGCAAGGGCAGTTAGCCTAGTACTAATCTATGAACCTATGATCAAGTTTGGAGCATACACACAATGTGCCCTTTCAGTTAACAGCTCTTGCTGCAGAATACCAGTCCAGTTGCTTACTTGTATTTTCATAAAAATTAATACAGTCTGCTCCTTTCAACTTCTCTGGCATAACCGAAAATCTCAGGCTTTCTCTACATGCTTTGTCCTGTAATTCTATTATTTTTTTGAACCATCTCTGCTTGAGCAGTCTCATATTCAGCCAGCCTTTTCTTCATTTCCACCTCTGATTTTTGCAGTTTTATCACCTCAACTGAATATATTTTTAAAGCTTCCTACATTTTTCTAACCTTTTGTTATTGGAATGTATATATTCCTTAAGTGTTTAATTTATTTTAATCATCTCTGAGTATATTTTACTTATTTTTTCCTCTAGGTTACGGGAAGTCATGTCTTGTATCAAACTTGAATCTTGCACTGCTTTTTGCTGAACACCTGTAGAATTCTTCCAGGTGTTTTTCCTCATCTTTTGTGATTGATTTTCTTTCTGGTTCTCTGAATTTCTTTTTTGCTGGCATCCAGGCAGTGCACTTACTAGCCAATTACTGAAATTTACCCAGAAATATGATCTTACTGACTCTTCCTTCTGAGTTTCTCTTTTCACACTGGGAGAGTTGCAATTAAGCTGTTACTCAATGTGCAGCCATCTTGGAAGTTCATACTACAATAGCCTTATTATCATAGCTCATGGTTGTAATAGTTTCTGTAACTTCTTGTGCAGATCTCTCTATTAGTTCATTTATGGTTGGACATTGGGAGTACAGTTATGAAATACTTGATGCAATTTTATCTGTTAAAGTTCTGAATTCTTCAGAAGTAAACTGTACTCCATTATCATTGCAGACCTGTTATGGCAGACTCTTCCTTGTAAATATTTTGCATAGTACTGTAGTAGTCTTTACAGAAATGTTAGATGCCTTGTAAACTACCTCAGGTGACTTGCAATGGTATGACTATTAGTACCACAGGTCCATGAAAGGTCCTTCAAAATTAAAGTAGATACCTTGCTGTGGATGATAGTCATTTTCTATGGGGAATGGGTGCTTGTGAAGATGCATTTTCAACCATCTGCTATTCATTATGAATCCTTTTTAAATCATCAATTTGTTTGTCAAGTCCTATGAACTTTTGGATAAGGAGCTTCATTCATAAAGTTCCCAAGTGCCCTTTTTGCTACTCTGTGTCAACATGGCATGGCATGGCCCTGTCATAGAAACAATGCTTCTTTCTAGCTGGAGTGGTAGGGTACAATAAGTTGACATCTTTAATTTGCCCTTTTACAAAGTTATTTTACAGTGTGGACAGTACTGAATCATTTTCCCTGTTTGTTGACCATGTAAGCCACTGGACATAATTGTTTTTTTTCCAGGAACAACTCAGAAACACTGCCTGGTTAGATCCATACAGTAGGCAAAATGGAGGGGGAAAGGAGTCAAACCCTGTATCCTGGGCAGAAGAAGCAGTTCATTAACAGCTCAGACCATTAGTCTTTTATACTATCTGTCATTCCTTCTTTACAACTGGACAAGAGCAATTATTACTGGTCATCAGCATCAGCATCAACCCTCTTTTTCCAGTTTTACATGGGGCCGGGGTGAAGTGTCAACTGTTGCTCATTAAGATACTTCAGAGCCACTGTTCTGCTTTCTTTGACAGTCATGCCTGCCAGCTTGACATAGATCTTGTCTCACACAACTCATCCACCTTTTGTATGGACATGCTCCATCTCATCTTGCTTTCTTCCTGTCTCTCCCAAATCTGCTTTACCAAATCAACCTCTGATTTCCTGCACATAACCAAACCACCATAAACTATTCTCCGTAACCTTCTATCTAATTGGGCTACTTTTGCTTCTGCTCTGATGTCTCATTTCTTTGTCTGACCCACAATGTTCATCTTACTACCCACCTCAGTCACAGGATCTCCATACTACCAAGTCTTCCTAGCTGCTCCACCTACACTTCCCAGGTTTGTGTGCCATATAGAAGCCCTGGTCACACTGTTGTTTTATACACCTTACCATTCAGCTTCTTCGCCATTGTTCTTTTATGGACTACCCCTGACACTTTGTAACAAGGGAATGCTGGTGTTTCTGATTTTGTATGCTTTGGTATTTTTCTTTGTGCTATTTGGCTGCACTACTTCTGATTCATACATTGACCTCCTCATTTAGACTTCTTTTTTCTTCAACCACAGCTTTCAAATGCTTGAAGTTGTTGACCTGTTTTACTCTTTTCCCTTCTATCAGAAATTCAGCTTCTTCTGATTTCTTCTACTTACTGTCATGAACAATATATTGTCCATACTTAGAGTCAGCCTACATGCCTTTATTTTTGCATTCCATTCCCCTATCATAATCTGAAGGCCCTGTTCAGAATTTAGCTGAGTACTACATTGTCTGCATACAGCAGCTCTGTTGTTCTGTCCCTTCAACTTGCTTGCTGATGTAGTCTATCACCAGTATGAACAGGAGTGGAATCAGAGCTGAACACTGATGCACAATGAGTCCCACTGGGAGCCCATCCGTGAGTCTGAACACTGTTCATATTTGTGCTATTGCATCTCTGTGCATAGTCTGCACCAATTCTACCAATATTTCTGGTGCTTCATCCCATCACAGAACTGCCCGAATCTTTTTTCTTTGGATCTTGTCACATGCTTTCAGATGGACTCTTTCCTCATTTCCAGCTTCTTCTCCATTATTTATCTGACTGCAAACATCATGTCAGTTGAATTGAATCCAGATCTGAATTTGTAATACTCATCTTCCATCTTGTTTTCTACTACCCTGGTGACAGTGATATAACATACGACATTTAATAGATTAAGATTTCTGTTTTCTTTAGCTGCTGTCATACAGTAAATCTGGCAGGTCCATTATGATTACAGTTAATTCCTTTGAACTTGCTATCATTCTTAGTGCCCTTAGTAAAAGTGCCCCAGACTCTAAGTGTGCTGTGGTCACTGGTAATACATAAATTACTAGAATAAAAATGGACACTAAAGACTGTTACTTCACTGAAAGTCTGAATCTTTTTTTTTTCTCCATAAAGATATTGGCTGAACATTTTTACTCCATCTACATCAGGCTATAGCCTTTGCTGCCAGTTTAGACATAGTTACATTATGCTGTTATCGATAACTATGAAGCAAACACAGTGAAGCTTTCTTCACCTGCTGTGAAGTTACAAAATAAAACATTGCCTGTTTCATGAAGTGAGCTTTCACTTGCCACTGTAATGGCCAAGGAAGGATTAGAACCTGTAAACACTTCATATGGCATTATCATTCTCTTTGTCAATAAGACTATAGCCCTCCATCCATTTTCATGCACCTATTCTACAACAATGCATTCAGTGCACACAGTTACACCAAGAGATTCAGAGGAAGCTTGTGGTAGTATTTTAAAATTTTAGGTACAATCTCCACTGTGCCACATTCTAAGGATTGGATACATTTAGCAAAGCTTCCCTTTTTTCTTCCAGTTTATATAATCCATCTCTAGTGATCACATGGCCAGATAACTTGAAAGACTTACTGTTTAGCCTGCCTTGGGCTTATAAGATTACTCAAGTGAGCTTCCACGTCTTCATCTGTCACTACTGAGGTAGCACTGAATTCTGAAATTTCCCTACTGATCCATCACAACTTTTAAAATGTTTGGCCATTCCAAAGTAAGACATTTATATTGGAATAAGGCTTTAAAAATATTGGTAGTCATACTTTGTCTGGAAGATTTTTTTCATTTATCTCTTTAAGTAAATCAGTCTTCATACTGTGTAAGAAATGTCCTCAGTTCATTGTAATAGATAATGTGCAGTAGATGATACTAACTTAATGGTAATGTTGAAATTCCCACAATTATAGATAAACTCTTTCTTGATTTTCTGCTACATATAACCACTCAATCATTCTGTTTCACTTTAAGCAATGTTCTGACATTGTCCAGTCTCTGTAAATTCTGCTGTACCTTGGAAAGAGTGCATATGGCAGTGTAAAGATCTTATGACATTTTAAACTAGCATGCGCATGTAACTTAGTCCTGGCTCCAATGCTCTTCAGTGTTCCCACTTCATTGCTAAAAACTTTTTTTGGCATCAAGTGAAGTTATGCTACAATTAAAACACTATGTTTTTCTTAGTGGATCTAGAAACCATCGTAATTTGTTGGGCAAACATTTTTGTTGTAGTTCATATGATTCTCACACAGCTGTCTCTATAGGTATTGTAATATCTAGTATCAGATCTTTTTTTTCTGAAAATTGCCTTTTTTGTAAATTTTTGCAATTTAGGCCAGATAACTATTTGAAATGTCTGGACCTGCTTCAGACAGTCCCAAAATATTGAGACTGAATGACCAAAAAAAAAGGACTTGCATATACCAAGTCCAAGATTGCTGTTATATATTCAGTGGGTGTAGGGGGGTTTGCACTCATGTAAAAATAAAAAAAGAGAAGTTTAAAGGAGATGAACAATTTTCAATATTCATTCTTCCTCAGTTTCTGTTTTATTTTTTCCTTCAGTTGTCTGCACTCGGTGTTACGAGTGAGGACATTTCAATAGTGAGCCTACATGCCATTCACCAGCATTTCTTGTAATACCACAGACAGCTCCATTCCAAACTTAAGTTATTCTAATCTGTACAATTCTGTAAACAGTTTAGACACAATCTTACTTCTTAATCACTTCCAATTAGGAAACTAATCATTCTAAAATGACTAATGGTTTTAAGCTTAAATGGTTCTGCAACATTTCTATAATATCTTTAAATGATTCTCACATAGGCTTTTCTGGTGCTAGTAAGCTGTGCAATGTTCCTTACATTTTGATACCCTTTACATTCAACAGTACTAAGAACCTTGTTTTCACCATCTCTGTTGTCATGGAAAAATAAAGACCTGACTGTGACCCAGGAAACCTGAGTTTGATTAGTGACTTTGGTGCCTACATTGAAAGAGGAAGATTAATGAGCAGACATTCTGAAATGGCCAATGAATGAACCTTGACATGGGAATAAGAAAGGCCATAGGATAGTAACTCACACAAATATTGTAAAATCAGAGAACAACTAGCCCTGAATGGGCTGCACACCCTCAGTAAACAGGTGCCTAAAAGGAAAGAAGACCCTATCATCCAGGCAGTGAATTGAAAATGATTGATGTTGGGTGTATCAAACAACCATGTTCTTGTGTGAATAAATCCAGTCTGTGAGGAGGCTTGTGGCAATTGCCCCTGGCCATTTCCAAAAGAAGGGAGAACCATGGTTATCTGGGCCAGAAGGGAATCACCACAAAGATCTTGGAGTATTCCTACTGAATCTTTGGAAGTATCCTGGATATTAGTGGAAAGGTTACAAAAACATGCATCTAGAGCTTTTCTCCCCAGGGCTTCGCTGAAAATTGGCTTTGTTCCAAGTGGGACTTTCCCATTAATAAATGTTAAATAAATAAATAAAATAGAATAAAAGGCATACAGGAACATTCCTGTTCAAGGAAAAGAAAAGAAAAGGCATCAGTCTTCCAGGCCTTTTTGCATAGAGTCTAGGAACAGAATCTTGCCAGAGGTCTGCTTGAGAGACTCTCCACAAATGGATCAAATCATGGAAGACCCCTGATCTAGTTTCCACTTATGAGGGTCTGCTCTGGCCCTGCTCAGGTTATCTGCCAAACAGTTTTGCTCTGATGATATGTAGGATACCTGTAGAATAAGACTGTGCTATATCCTAAGCTAACATTGGTAGTCTGCAAAGGAGGAAGATCTGGTTCCCCCCTTGCTTGTTGATGTACCACATGACTGTGATATAGCCTGTAACCACTTGAAGAGGCCCCTGGGAGAAAAGATGGTTCAAAGAGTTGAGTGCCTTGATCAAGGCAATCATATCCTTGATATTTATTGACCTGCACCTGTACTTGGTGTCCCATACCCCTGCACTTTTATACCTCCTGAAATTGCTCCCCAAGCAAAGTCTGAAGTGCCTGTGGTGACTGACTACTTTGGAGCAGGGAGGGATAAGTGAGATCTGGAATTAAGGATATCTGTTGTTTCCACCAAAAGATTTCTCTTCTGACATGCCCAGCAACAGGATTTGAAAAAATAAAGGATGTTTATGCTGGTACCAAAGACATTTTACATACCAATGTATCTTTCCTCATGTGGTATCTTGCCAGGGATATCATGAGAATCATAGATGCCACGAGACCCAAAATCCTGAGGTATTCCTTCACAGTGACCTAAGTCTGAGTGGAAAACCTTAGAAACAGATCTAAATAAAGATCAATTTTTTTTCCTATGGAAGAAAAGCTGTTTGAACTGCAGTGTCTAGTTGACATCCCAGGAGCACAATCCTGTGTGAGAGTGTCAAGAAAGACTTTTGAATGTTCTCTTGGAATTCCAGCTTACTGTCACCCAAGAGAGCGATTCCTGACAGCTTGAAAAGGACTCTGCAAATATAAGCAAGTTGTCTAAATATGAAAAAATGTGGATAACCTGTAGCCTGCAATGAGCTATAATTTGAGTTATACACTTTGTGAACATTCTTAGTGCAATGGATAGCACAAAGGGAAAGGCAAATAACTAATAATGAGATCCAGACACACAAAACCTTAAGAAACGTCTGAAGTCTGGATGAATAGGGATGTAATAATAAGCATCTTTAAGTCTAACGTTACCAAGAAACTTGAAAGATGAAGAAGAAGGAATAGGTTGTGAAATGACATCATTTTGAATTTAGGCACTATTACAAACTGGTTTAAGAAAGAAAGATCTAGAACTGGTCTCCCAGCATTTTCTTTCTTTGGCACTAGGAACATATTTAATAAAAATCCTTCCCCACCTGGGAAGAAGCAACTGGTTCTGTCACTCCTTGGGGCAGCATGTGTAAACCAAAAATTCTGATCTGGAAGATGATGAATGACCCCTAGAAAGGAGGAGTTTAATCCCACTGTCATCCATAACCCTGAAGAATAATTTTCAGAACCCATTGATCTGAAATAATCTTTTGCCAAAGAGAAAAAATGGAGATTCAGATTTTCTGAAAGAAAATAAGGGTCAAGGTGGGTTGGGGTCACAACGTCTTTTGAATAGTCATTCGGACTTGTTGGACTGTCCTTGGCTTTGGGTGGTTCAGGACTTCTTTTTGAAATCCCCTTGCCATGTTGTCTTAAATGCCTCTTTACCTGAATTTGGTTGAGACTGTTTATTCTGCTTTTTGCCAAAACTGGATGAAGAGATAAAAACCCCTTGGACAATTTGAAAAAAGGCTAGCTGAAAAATCTTAAAGATTCCCTGAAACAACTTGACACTTTCATCACACTTTTTGATCACCTCTGCAGCAGAGATTATGAACACTAAATCTCTCTCCAAGGGAGATTTTAAAATGTAATGTTTAACATAATCTATGAGGTTCTGAGAATACAGCCATGCAAACCTCTTCAATACATTACCAGTGGCGATAGCCCTGGAAGAAGTAGCAACAGTCATACACACACACACACACACACACACACACACACACACACACACACACACACACACACACACACTGCAAACAATGAGTAGTGACATGTGCAATCGAATAATAAGTTATTTAAAGGGGAGTTTTCCATATAAGAAGAAACCACAGATAAAACATTCCTCATGCTTTCACAATTTCTCAGAACAAGCTTTAACATATGAGCCTGACAATTCAAAATTCTGAAACTTAAACTTATAGAAGTATACACTTTTTCCACATACCTATCAACAGATTTCCCATCCTTATCAGAAAGAGTAGTACTGGAATTAATTAAGTGCTAAGTAGCAATGAGATCAAGCTATAGCTACCGGGTTAGGTTTGGGAATAGTGTATAAATATTAAAAAAACTGAGGAACTTTATACATCCTATCTGCCTTTTTAGGGGCAGCTGGCTGACTATCAGGAAAACTGCAGGCAGTAACACACATCCTCTAAAGTGGAAGGAACAGGAGGAATGGGTGTAGGTTCTGGAAAATCCTTCTGTAACAACTCATAGTATTTTCTGAGGGACTAAAAAAACCTGTGTTCTCCCACTGAAAACACTAACATATTCTAGCAAAAGTCTCAGAGAAGAGAACCGCCCTCCCCCAGAGGGCTATCCTCTGAGTCTGAATCAGAAAGCTGAGGAAAAAAATTATATCCATCCCTGCATCTTCCTCTTCAGATTCAGAATCTTGAATCTCTTCAGGAAAAGAGGATTCCCACTTTCTTTTACCAGAAACTACTTTACAAGAAGGAACAATAGTCTGAATTAAACCCTGAGCCAGACCCAGTAAACTACTTCTATCTAAAGAACTTTGAAGAGGGGTAGATACATTATTGGTTTTCTGTTTCATTTTGACATGAAAAATGGGGCCAACCATGTTAAAAATGGCAGCAGCTGCTTCCCCAGAGTTGGGGACAGCATTCTGACACAACAGGGAAACCGTCCCTGTTCCTTTCCCAGGACAGACAAGAATAGCTGTCTGTTGCCCACTGAGGGGACCCCAGTAGCTACAGTGTTTGTAGCTGACCTTCATTGCATAATGGCTGTAGGTGCTACACCAGAAGGATCCAGAGTAAAAGATGAATGAATTGAGGTGCAACAAATGGCCATAGCAGAGTCACCCAGCTGTGGCTGAAGCAAACCGCTAGCTTGGTGTGGTGGCAAAGGCTGTTTGCTTAATGTTTTCTTTTTGTGGCTGGAAGAAGGACTTCCCATGACACTGGTAGTCTGCTCCATGGTGTCACAAAAGGAATACTGCCAGCCCAGGTATCTGGACTTTTGTAAATACTTATATGTAATTTTGTGAATATCAACATGATTCATATGCTTGTCTTACAAATTTATTAGAACTGTACGTCATATAAGATGGTTTGCACAGACGTGTACTGAAGAAGTATTTTACAAAGTGCTGTTTAAAAATGGATCCACAGCATGCCCTGCTGGAAGGGAACATAAATGTACATACACTATTGTAACTGTGTGAATGTATATATTTTAATAGTGGAAACTGGAACACAAGAGGTTAACTTCAGAAAAATAGCTGAAATTAAATTACTTTTTGGCAGCAAGGAGACAAAATGTCTAAAACTAGGGAACGTTCTGCATGGTCTTGCAACTGTTTTATTGTTTTATGACTTCCAGCAAGTACCAAGATTTGAGGAAAAGCCCTTGTGTATGTATTTCCACAGGTAGATGCTAAATGCTACCAGCTGCATCAATGGTTGTTTTTCAACTGGGATTGACTCAAATGCCAAGAAATTATGTCATTCTGCAAGATATCCCAGCAGTAATATTTGAGATATTAATTTAAGAACTCTCTGTAAGAGACTGCATTCTTTATTTTGACTTTGACTTGACAACATCAAAATCCATTTACCACATCTGCCTTGCTTGCTCTGAAGTAAGTGTACTAGGGTATAGTATAATTCTTTTAAATATAGTCAGGAATATAGCAAAGCTTAGCTTAGATATTTTTCTTTCTTTATTTGAGACTGTCCTGCAATGTTGCTTTAAATATTTCCTGTGATTTTGAACTCTGATATCACTGTACATATATATTTAGTATTGTCTTGTTCTTTTATTATTTATTATTAAATATATTTAAACAGTTCATTGTGGCTGATCGTTGTGAGACATATTTATGTTCTGAGAGTACCTGCATATTTATTTGGGGACACTCTGTAGGTTACTCCTAATAGCCTTGCTGTTGGTCAAACTACCATTTGTATTGATAGTAACATTACACAGTAAGATTGGACACCCTTTGTTAAGGGTCTTAAAGTAGCGGATAAAGAGGTGGCTGGTGGCAGTAATAACTACCTTATAGACTGAGCAGAAGGGGGCATAGTTAATGAACCTGTGCCAGCCTTTCCCCAGGTGTGTATGTGTGTAAAACAAATCTCCAGGAGTGTGTGTGTCAGCTACTTGGGCAGGGACATGAAGCACTGGTTGGACAAAGAGAGTGCTGGAAGTCTTGGCTTGGCCCCTCAGCTGAGATCTCAGTTTTGTACCTGTGCCAGTGGGGAGTCTTACTGGGGATTAGGATAAAGAGGGAGAAACCAGCCCCAGATTGACTGTGGTCTCTGTGTGCTCTTAAGGGAAAATGCACTTGATGCAGAGAGCTGCATCTGGAAATAATATGTGTGTACCTGTCATCCTCCCATTGTACATCCCCCACTGTTGCTAGTGGTGAGTATTGAGGATCCTTGATTACTGGGCCACAGATGGGGTGTCATACATGGTCAAGGTACAAATGATGCCTCTTTCCTGGGGAAGACAAGCAATACTTGCCAGTAAATACTACCAGTCCACAAAAGGTACTCTTTGACAAAAAAAAAAAACACACACACTAAAAAGCACTTTAAAACACTATGCCAGCCCTACAAAAGATAAAAATAAACATAATTTCTAAAAAAATTTTTTACTTTATTTTTTAAACTGACAGAAAAAAAGAGTGCTCAGTTTAAAAGTCCATTTCAGTCTCGGGACAGTACATTACAACACCACACTCCTAGCTTTAAAATAACTTTTCTGAAGACGAAAGTTATAAAACATCAACAAAATTTAAAAATGGAAGTTTTTTTCTTCAAAGGGAATTTATCTGTACAGCAAAGGAAAGCACAAGCTGACCATCAATCCTCAAAAGCCTCTGAGGAGTGTACTCTTCAGCAGCAGTAAAGCTCTGAAAGGCTTCATGCCAAAACATGTCTTTTAGTCAGCTCATCTCAAATTACCAACAATTTGGGTGCATGGAAGGTGCCCTGAAGCTTTGGAAGCTGGCTGGCTGTTATATCCTTGGCAGCTAAGGGTACTGCAGCAGTGATCAAAGTGCTGAACATATACAGTATTATTTGCAGAAAAAAATCATATTTCAGTATTTTACTTCATTTCATAATGTAGCATACCTTTTCTATATGCTGTAACTGCTGCCTAATACGCTACAAGTTATGTATAATTACATTAGTTTAGACTAAATTACTTAAGAAAATATAAATTAAGATAGAATGATGCAGAAAGATCTTATTTTACTTCTGAGATGCATGTAGATTATTTTACTTCTTAAGTGCAGTGTAAATTATTTTAGTAAACCTTTAATATTTTTTTGGTGTAACATAATATTTCAAATTAATATCAAAATAATACTGTACTGAAACATATTTTAAAATATTAGAGTTATTATATTTGTATTACTTTCATCTTATTTTTATTTATTTTAAATAATAATTTAATAAAACGTAGACTTGTAAAAAAAGTTATAGGTAATTTTGCCACACAATAAGATCACCTACTGGCCAAAGAACTGAAATGCCCATTTAAAAAAAAATATATGCCCAAATATGGATTGCCTGTTCCTCTTCAAAACATTATTTTTTTAGACTATTAAATTATTATGAGGACAGGTGAAAGGAGGAACAAATTTACTGTATATATATATCTTGTTATTCAGTTAGTTATGGATTTTGTCTATCAAACTGCTAATAAACATAAAGCCATGCAGTGTATGCATTATTTGTATGATATTAAGTTTGTGCTATTATAAAAATAAGAATTTGTTTTTAATGAAAAGCAGAAAGGAGCCTCAGTTGTATCATGTATGCATATGTGTCTATACTTTTTCTGCAACTAGACAAGAAATATGACCCCCCCCAAAAAAAAAATTCTAGCATATTGTACAAAAAAATGTAAATAACTTTGAAACAAAAGCAGACACTGCCCTAATATTACTGACAGAGTTGTTCAGTTTCCAGCAAGTTCCAAAATAAGAATTTTTATATCATTTGCTAGCCTTTTAGACTTTGGGTTGGATTCCAAAGCAATTTACACTCAGGGTAAGATAGTATTCTGACACTGTAATATTTTCACAAGCACAGACAGTTCCAAAAAATGGCCTCTATGGTTTTGGTTTTTGGATGTGCAAATAAAGCTTTAGGTAAATTGCAACTGACAGCATTACAGTTTCATATGGCTGTACAAGAATCAGTGTGAATTTAGTACCTAAATCAAGGGTAGGTATAAACTGGTGGTTAATACCTGAAAAGAGTTTGCTGTGCCCCACTCATAGACAGAGACAGATCCAACACTAGGCAACCTAGGAATTTGCCTAGTGCCTGCTGGCTTGGGGCCCCAGTGTCACAAAATTAAAATTTCTTAACAACACACTCTACATGTGTTACATTTCTTTTTTAAGGATGCATGCAGATGCACATTAGAGCAGTCATGGAGAGTTGCTATTCTGTTTGAGACAAGAGAGATTATTTTTACACTGTCTTATCTGTTGCTCTCATAATTACTCAGAGTGTATACAATTATGTGTCGCTTAGTTTCACAATGTTAGTCTGCCTGTAATGAATGTCACAAGTAATGGCTTTTAATGTTAAAAATGAATGTAATTGGAGCTTTTCTCCCCGGGCCTCCGCTGAAAATGGACCTGTATCCAGTCGGACTCTCCCAGTTAACAAATGTAAAATAAAATAAATAAATAAATAATGAAGAATCATGAGTGGTGGTGGTTGTTGTTGTTGTTGTTGTGTGTGTGTGTGTGTGTGTGTGTGTGTGTGTGTGTGTGTGTGTGTGTGTGTGTCTGTGTCTGTGAAATACTGCAACTAGAGATGGCAGGTTGGTTAACATATTCAGGCTCATTCCCCTGTAATTTGCTTACAGGATACTAGAGCCTGAATCCTTTACACCAACTACCAAACTATCATCAGCAGGTGTATTTTTAAGGAGTGTTAAATTTCAGTGCATTTTCAATGGTTGTTATGTTTCTGTGCATTTTCAAGGGTTGTTGAGTTTCTGTGCATTTTCAAAGAATTTTGACTTTCTGTGTATTTTCCAGGAATGTTGACTTTCTGTGCATTTTCAAGAAATTCTGAGTTTCAGTGCTATTTTAAGGAATGTTAAGTTTCAAGGAAAGAAAATGTTACTGTTGCTCGTGCTAAACATGTTTTCAATGTGCAACTGTTTTGTTTAGCAAATAGCCATCATCAGTGTTTGTGCTATCAAATTTGAAAGCAGTGTTAGTAGCACAACAGGTAGTATACTTGCCTTTGGTCAGAAGGCTGAGAGTTCTACTCCCACACCATCTACATGGAGTGCTGAAATTGCAGTGCCCTTTAAGGGGGGGTGGTGGTGCTGCACTCCTGTGTGTGTCCTCCTTTGGATGAGATGCCTAGTAACTATGAACCTGTTGCCAGTTTGCCAGCTATTCTGTATTACAATATTACCAGCTTAGCATTTTATAAATGTAACATGGGCAATTTATTCTTCAAGGGCAATAGGGATTGAATTTGTTTGTGAAACAGTGAATCTAAAGCTGTTAGCAAGCAGCAACATCTTCATTAGCTATAGATCTATTTAATGTGGAATTATGAATTTTACTTCTGCAGAGATTGTGTATATTGACTGATATTAGTGGAGTGTAATGACAAAAGTTTGAGTGGCCTTTTGTGCTTGGAATGTTCTGTAATGGTTAGTTTTGTCATTATTGGTTCATACATTTTGTTTCATTGTTTACTAGATAAATGTTCAAAACTTAAATTTAAAACACACTCTAACAAGTGATGCTGTAGTATGCAAGGAATATAATTTAATACAATTAAAATGGATTAGTAAAGAACACTTGCATGTATGCATGGTCCTAAAATATGTGCAAGGGACATAAGGTTTGAAAACAGCCCAAAGGTGAACCTAATTTGGCACTAGTCAGATGCATTTTCTTTGAATGTGAGTTTCAGTGCTGTTTCAATGAATGTGAGTTTCAAGGGCATGGAAACTTAATGTTCATGCTAAGTATGTTTTCATCATGAGACTGTATTGTTTTGTTTAGCAAATGGCTATTAGTGCTTGTGCTATAAAATTTGAAATAAAAGATTTAAATATCTATACTCATTGTAGATGTAAAGAAGAAAATAATATGCACACTGACAGGTTTGAACAGTGTTTATGGTAACTGGGGAGAAATATCTAAGTAATGGAACACTAGAATGGCTGGGGGGGGGGCTGCTATGCGAGGGCCTGATCTATTACCTTGCTTAGGGCTCCATTTGATCATGATCTGGCTCTGCTCATAAACACCCCTTTGAAACCATATGGCTTGGTACCCACAGTGGTAACATGACAGTAACAGTATAACAGGCTAGGTCCACCAGTAGAGTATTCAAAAATAAGAGATTCAGTTAAATAAAACTGACAGTTATATTTAACAATACATGGTCTTGCGAACAAAAGGTGTGAGACTAGTTACTGAAAAGTTTTCTTATGTGCATTTAAGCCTTATATAAGCCTATTGTTCCATGAGTACCATTAGTCTGATGAAATCCAACCAAAAGTGAGAATGAAAGCTGTTAGTAAATTAAAAGGTAGTGAGAAGAACTGGCCTCCTCAAGGCTGTTATTTTATTTTTATTCATTTGCTTATTAGATTCCTCCTGTGCATCTTTTGCTTTGATCTATTTTATATATATCTATCTATCGAGCTATATCTGTATGTAGTGTAGACACACACACACACACACACACACACACACACACACACACACACACACACACACACACACACACACACACACACACACAATAAATAGATAAAAAACAGGCAGTAAAAATGAGCGAGTCTCAATATCATCAGATGCCTTACCTGAACATAGGCAGTGTGTGTGCAGTGCATTGCAGTCAGTGTAAAAAAGGGGCGATCTAGTTATCGCAACTGACACTCTTAATTTTACCTTTTTTATTACTGGAGACTGCAGCTACCTCTTTTTTTAGTTCATGTCGTGTAGTTCATACCTCTTTTATCCTCCTGATTTGGCTACTTGGTGTTTTAATAAAATTAGGTTTTCTAGTTCTTTTTTGTGGTTTTGTATTTCTAGCTTTAGACCTCTGAAACAAGTAAAATAATTACATAAAAGTAACAAAGAACTTAATTTATGAAACTTGCACTCTTAATTTAATTATTTCAACCTTTTTACTAGTTTCTTACTTTCATTTCTGTATGAATTAGTTTTCTTCACTGTGGCCAGGTGTATTAATGGTAGCTACAGGAAGCTTGACTCCATGACACAGGGGACAGATTCCTGAGTGTGTCCTAAGTAATAAGGGTTTGAATAGTAGCCTCAGCATTGGGAGAACCAGGTTAGGAGGGAAAAGAGATAAGAGAATGGTGCACTTGCCTCTCCCAGGGGGTGGGAGGGGCTGTGCATACCCAGGGACACATTGGGTGGTGTTAACTTCCTTTTTTATTATTTATTGCACCTCAGGGAGGTGAACTAAGGATGCCTGGAGGGAACACCATTTGCAGAAGGAAAGGATGTCCTCTGCTTTTATACCATTGCATGCCCCTCTACTCAGCCTTGCCAGGTGCATGCATTAAGGATGGGGAAACCAAGAAAATGGAAGAAAACCTTGAATCACTCCTGACAGTTATCTGAATGATGACCTCTCTCAGTCCATTCTCTTCCCAGTGATGAGGAATAAATTGACTAATTGGCTGTTGAGGGGGTTGATGATTGTGAGGCAGCAGGGGTGAAGAGTGCAAAAAAATAGTGGCTGCATGAAAACATAACAGTGGGACATACACAGTGATCTACTTGCATTAGGATTAAAAGCCATACTATCAAAGTGCACAATAAAGTCTTCAAAACTAATTATAAATTGTTTTATAAAACTCTTTTCACTACAACCCATCAGAAACTCTATATTAAGAGGCTGCATGATCAAACAGCTATTCCTTTTTAGTTAACAATTCATGCAGCTGCAATGTTGGTCTGTGGGAAAACAAACTTTTAAGGAGACTGTAGCAAGAAAACCTCTCAAAGCATCTATATTCGGGATCTCAGGAATGGGCCAATCGTTTAGTCAAGCATCAGTCACATTTCTGCACTTCCAAGACACCTATTTCCAAGTTTCACTTGTTCAATGTGGACAGAGTTCTTTTTTTTGGGGGGGGGCATGTTGGTTTGTTGGTTGACCCCAGATATTGCAGGTAGCAGCAATCAAATAATAATTAAAGCTATATATTGTTCAACATTAAGTTCATCCTACCCATTGAAGATGTGCTCTAACCGGTTCCCTATCAGAAGCCTGAAACACTATAATCCTGAAAATCAAAATCCTGAAACCAAAAGCCTGAAAATTCAGAATCCTGAAAACTCAAAATCCTGAAAACTCAAAATCCTGAAAGCCCAAAATCCTGAAACTCAAAATCCTGAAAACACAAAATAGACATACTGATGTCATTGTGGCTTTGCTATTGTTAGCCCTGTGGTGTTAGGTCATGCGTTGGGTTCAGGTAAGTGTGCGGGTGGTTTTATGTTAGGGTTAGGGGCGGTTTAAGTGAGTTAGGGTTAGGGCGCAGGTTAGGCATGTATGCAATAGTGACAGAAATTAGGGTTAGGGGCGGTTTAAGTGAGTTAGGTTTAGGGCGCGGGTCAGGTGAGTGTGCGATAGTGACGGACCTTAGGGTTAGGGTCAAGGTCAATTGGTAGATATTAGTGTCTTTGTATTGACATATTAGCATTATTTGTGTTTTCAGGATTTTGAGTTTCAGGATTTTGGGCTTTCAGGATTTTGAGTTTTCAGGATTCTGAATTTTCAGGTTTTTGGTTTCAGGATTTTGATTTTCAGGCTTATAGTGTTTCAGGCTTCTGATAGGGAACCGCTCTAACCACATGTAAAAATCTTGAAATGGTTTGTTTCTCAGTTAATAAAAGTTATTTTATTTGCAGACAATGCAAGTGTACTCAGACCTGGGAAAATCCCTAGACCTGTCTCACAATGACTTTGCTGGAGAGAAAACAGGATTTACTTGATAGCAGATAATGGATCATATTCCCACATTCCAAGACTGAGGCACTAGGTTGATGGCATGATATAAATTAGAGAGCTCCTTAGCTGTGAGAAAGGGATGTCTTCTGAAAGCACAGAATCAGTGGATTTTGTTCTTTGAACATGTACACAACACATATGATTTCAATGCCTCCAAAACAGTAAGAACATATTTACAGCTAATTTGTTTCATTTTGTTATTCACAAATAAACAAATATGCATGCTGTCTGGTTTTCACCAACAGTTATAAAAATACTATACCACTATATATATATATATATATATATATATATATATATATCTTAGTGTGATTTGTTCTCACTTAAATATACTTTCCCAGTGACTCTTGGTCAAAGAACACTAGAAGCGTATGCAGCTGACTGGGTGAAATACTTGTAAAGGAAAGAAGACGTATTAAATATTCAGATAATCAAAAGGCTCTAGAAAGGCCCAGAGCATTTTACACTATATTCACATTACTAAATATTAATAAAGATAGTTGACTTAATTGTCTCTAAATATGTCTGGACCCAGAATATGATGATATGATGTAAATGGTCAATTTAATCTTCTTCCTGATCAAGTTTGACTACTGAAATAGAAAACCTGCCTTACACCCGGCAGCCCACTTTTCTTGTTTTTCATTTTTAGGGAAAAAAAATGGGCCCACTGAAAAGTTGATTATTAAATAACCAAGCAGTAGCAGTGTGCAACTCCCAGTGTTTTCAGATTACTTTTTTGGCATGTCACCACTGTTATGTGTCTGATTAGTGCCATATATCATGTTAAGTTTCATATAAAAAATAATCCCATGCTTATTTGTTTATTTTACCTGCCAATAGCCAAAATGTTATTACAAGTATCCCTCCAACTGTTGTCACCCAGGGAGTATGATGCTCACCATTAAGTCAGACAAAAGCCACATTTCTGCAAAGTTATATTAGTACAGAATGGTCCCATACTAATAGTCATTTAAGCTCTTTGGAAATTGTATTTATTTATTTACATTTTGTTTTCTGAGAAAACCCATCTGGGTTGTTGCAAATCCCTTTTCAGAGGAAGCTTAGGAAGGAAAGCTCTGATTTACAATTAGGTAATAATACTCATGCATTACACAATCTTTTTAAAGAAGAGTTCTGATTTACAAGTAAGTATTTATAAACATTCATTAAGCAATGTATTTAAAATGTAAAGTTAGCCATAGAAAAATATCTTTATATTGATGAACACTGCATCAAATGTAGGCAGATACTTTGAAATTACATGTTGACAAGTGATATAAATTGTTTGACTTTACAAAAAAATTAAGATTCCTTGTTATCATTTGGAAAATGGTTGAGATAGTATTTTATCAGAGAAGGTAGGTGAATTGTTTGGGTTGTAAGATAGTAAGGTAGTTTGGAAGAGTGAGAGTTTTAGGAGGAGGAGTTAAGAGGGGAGCTATGGTAGGGAAGTAGAGGAGGTAAAAGCAGGCTGGCAATAGATTTAAGTGAGGATGAGGTGGGTGAGAAGAAGAAGAGTTAATAATGGATAGTTGGTAGTGTTAAAATGGATAAGTTTGCAGATTAGGGTAGTCTGGTGGTAGTGGAATGGCTTGGTTTGCTGGGATGTGTCACAAAGGGTGGTTTAAAGTTGCATTTGGGGGTGTCAATGTTGTTTGTCTAATTTCAATGGTCAGTGAATTCCAGAGTTTTGCTCCATTGCAGGCGTAAAGTGCACAGACATGAGAATTTATATCTCCAGAGACTAAAACTTGTTCCTAAACCTCATGTTCTTAGAGATCTAGGAGGGATATACTATTCAAGTCAAGTCTGAATTGATGGACATTTTGGGGGTTGCTGGAGAATATTGTGGGAACTTTTAAGTTGGGAAAGATTTGGAGAGCTAGGGAGGTCCAGCCATGATAGTTTATGGAGAGCAATGCGATAATGACCTTGACTGGGGAGATGTTCAGCTTACTTATCTATTTTGTTACAGCATTGCTGGAGCTAGACTAGTGTGTATTGAAGGTTGCTTAATATGGGAAGAGCATATAAGATGGATGGCAAGAGCTAGGCTACAGCGACAGATTTGCACACTGGGTCAGAGAGGCTGGTATATGCCTTATAACAGGTACCTAGCTTTAGGTGTTTTTTCAACAATGCTTTGAATGTGGGTGTCAAATGCTAATTTCTTATAAATTGTGGCACCCAGTAGTTTTGTGATGGAGACAGTATCTATGGGGGTATTTTGAGGGAGGTGATTTAGAAGGGTTGATCCATTTTGACTAAATTTAAAAAAAAAGTTGGAAACTGTGAACCAGTTGTCTATGTTTGAGAAGGACTGCTGAGTGAAGGATTGTAGTTCGAAGAAAGTTGTGGCTGAGCAGATGAGTACTGATTCATCGAAGTATTAACAAGTGTCGAGGGGTGAACTGTTGAATGCATGCTGTTTATGAGTATGTTAAAGAGCATAGGACCTAGGATAGAGCTTTGTGTGATCCCAATTACAACTGATTGGTAGGGTGCGAAAGTGGATTGCCACTTGACATACTGCTCTATATTGCTTATGTAGCTGTTGAACTAGTGACTGCAAAATATGAGAGACCTGAAGTGGTTAGGGTGTGGAGAAGATTGTGATGGAAACAATGTTGAAAGCTTTTGAAAGGTCTAGAAATATAGAAGATACAACTTTATTTTCATTTCTATGGCAGCTGACAGTGTTTAGGAAGGACAGTAGGGTGGTGGTAGCACTATAAAAGGGGTGAAAGTCATGTTGTGTGTGGGACAGCATGTTGTTGTCTAATAGGAAAGGAGCTGTAAGTGGATGCATCTTTCAAGGTTCTTGGATAGTGGAGGGAGGAAAGCGATAAGTCTATGGTTTGGAATTTTATTGGGGCAGTTGACTGTGGAGAGGTAAGATTATGGACTGTTTCTATAAAGCAGGGAAATATGTCATGTTTATGGAGCAGTTAATGAGTACAGAAACAGGATAATATAGAGCTTTGGCAGCTTCATAGAGGTATTGTATCGAGAGGTTATCAGATGCTAGGGTTGTGGGTTGAGCTTAGGTGGGATTTTTCTAATTTTGCTGGTTGGAACAGGCTTTAGACTGAAAGATGGGTTGCGGTGTGTAGAGGTGGGTGGGATTGGTTTGTGGTGTGTTCTTTGTAAGAGATTTAACTATATTAATGAAGTAATCATTGAATTCATTGTCAATATTGTGGTCAGTTTCTTTTGGTAATAGCCTTGGTAGTATGGGTTTACCTAGTTTTACAAAATTATTTATGGCTGACCAAAACTCGCAAGAATCTTTGGAAAAAAAATGTTCTAAGCTTGTTTTCTGCCTTTCCTGTAACTAGTCTAGTCCAGATACAGATGTGCTGCAACCAGGACTGTTTGTAAGCTTCTGAGCCCCCAAAACCTTTCTGTGTTGGAGGTAAGCCTTCTACCGTATCAGTGGGAGTGGTAAGCACTAGGTAGCCTATCTACCACAAGAGTGGTTTCTGGCCCAGAAATTGTAGTTTATTGGCCATTTGGGCAGTTGTTCCATATCTTTCAACTTTCTGGTTTAAAAGCCTGCGTTTGCGCTTGTTTCCCACCGTTCCTGTAACTAGTCTAGTCCAGATACAGGTTTGCTGTATCCAGGACTGTTTGTAAGCTTCTAAGCCCCACAAGCCATTCTGTGTTGAAGGGAAGCCTTCTACCTTATCAGTGGGAGTGGTAAGCACTAGGTAGCCTCTCTACCACAAGAGTGGTTTCTGGCCCAGAAATTGTAGTTTATTGACCATTTGGCAGTTTTTCCATCTCTTTCAACTTACTGGTTTAAAAGCCCACATTTGTGCTTGTTTCCCATCTTTCCTGTAACTAGTCTAGTCCAGATACAGATTTGCTGTAACCAGGACTGCTTGTAAGCTTCTGAGCCCCCCAAGCATTTCTATGTTGGAGGGAAGCCTTCTAGCTTATCAGTGGGAGTAGTAAACACTAGGTAGCCTATCTATGACAAGAGTGGTTTCTGGCCCAGAAATGATAGTTTATTGGACGTTTGGGTAGTTTTTCCATCTCTTTCAAATTTCTAGTTTAAAAGCCAGTGTTTGTGCTTGTTTCCCACCTTTCCTGTAACTAGTCTAGTCTAAATACAGATTTGCTGTATCCAGGACTGCTTGTAAGCTTCTGAGCCTGCAAGCCTTCCTGTGTTGGAGGGAAGCATTCTAGCTTTTCAGTGGGAGTGGTAAGCACTAGGTTGCCTATCTACCATAAGATCCAGGTACAGATTCTTAGTTTTAGCACTTGAATTTGCTTATTTGTGCTCAGAACATGTTCAGAACTTGTTGTTAGCATTAAATAAGCTACAAATTACTACAGCACTAAACCTTCCTCTTTGCCTAGAGGAAAACAGTTTTTGTACTTACTTTCCTCACTTGCTTAGAGAAAAACAACTCTTATACTCACTTTCCTCACTTGTTTAGAGAAAAGTAGTTTTTTTATTCAGGCATGTCCAAGGGTCAGCTCCCAGTGTTCTCTCCTGTCTATCTGATGAATCTGGGCATCTTGAGGCAATGTAGCAATTGCCTCATGTACAACCCTCTCGTCCTACCACCCAACACCACAACCTGTGAGAGATGCACTTATCTAGCCAAACTGGAGGTAAAGCTCTCTCAAACCAAGACTGAACTTGACAGTCAAGAGGAGAAGGTAAACACTTGCACCATACCACACTCATCACATAGTCCCACTAAAATTACACCACCAAAATCCACACATAGAAACACAAAAGCATTCATAGAGGCTCTCAGTAATAATCTGGGGAAGCAACAGAGACCTCCAAAGCAGAAACGCAAGCAACATCCACCCCCCAACACAACCCAAATGACACATAGCCCACAGAATTAGTGTGCCAATAAACCACAGCCCATGAGGCAAACCAATGTACCCAACACACTAGTCATAGGTAACTCTATAGTCGGGCACACTGATGTCCCACTCACCAGGCTAAACAAGGAGAAGGTTACTGTCAGCTGCCTGTTGGGTGCCAGGATCCACCATATAACCCTCGCACTCAGGTCACTCCACAACAAGTACAAATATGACTCTGTCATTGTCGATGTTGGTGTGAACGACCTGAGATGTACTTTCCTGGACTACATGAAAGGAGACATGGAAGAGCTCTCCAATCTTGTAGCCCAAGCAGGTATGACCTTAGCCCTGAGTAGCATCCTGCCATCGCCCAGAATGTTACCACAGTACAAGGACAAAATGATTGACTTCAACGATTGGCTAAGCTTCTGTTGTCATTCTAAGGGGATCCAGTATCTGTCTACCTGGGACGACATGGTCAACAGACCATGATGCATTGCCAGAGATGGCCTGCACCTGTCGCCCCTGGGATTCTGGATACTGGCTAAGGTTCTTGCTGCCCCTATAGTGCCTATTTTAGGCAAGGTTCAAATGACAAATTCACCACAGTAACAGGAACAGGCAAGCAAAAACTGAGGGAATGCTACTCAATGCTATAAGTCTAAATCTCAAAATGCACTCACTCGAAGCACTCCTTAAAATGGAGAACATTGATATCTGTGCAGTAACTGAGACCTGGTTCAAGGCTCTAGAGAGCACTGCTGCATTACCATGCTATAACTCATACCACACTTTTCGGCCATCTAACCTGGACCAGAACACCAAAAGTGGATGTGTGTCCATATTCATTAAGGATATCCACACCTCCAGGCTAGATGTGCAGCATAATGCATCCAAAGTTATCCAAGTGCAACTAACTCTGGGCAAAACTGCAATCCAAATTGTAGCTTGCTACAGATCCCCCACCATGCCCCAGGATTCCCACTCCTCTTTTCTTGATATACTGGAAAATATGTGGGTTCAACCAAACACCCTAATAATGGGCAATTTCAACTACCCCACCATTAACTGGGAAAACTTCTCATGTACCATCTCCTTCGCTCAACACTTTCTGGAATTCATAAATTCCAATGCCCTAGATCAACTTATCCACACTCCCACCAGGAGCAACAATATCCTAGACCTAGTCATTACCAACATGAGTGACCAGTGTTCCACACTGGAAATCAACTCCTCATTGGTCAGATCCAAACATAAGTTAATCACCCTAGATATCCTCATCCCCTACCATTAAGGAAACCACGGTAAGAAATTTCTCCATAGCTAACTTCATGCTTCTTAAGACAGAAGTGGTGAACTTCATGAAACCCATGCAGATGGACAATACAGTTATGATTGCTGAATCCTACACACATGCACTCTATAAGCACTTACACGAGTGCATGGATCATGCTATTCCAAACAGAACCAAGATGCTATCCTCCAAAAAAAGGAAGGCAATTTGATGGTCCCCTGCCATAAACAAACTCTACAACAGAAGGAAGAAACTGTTTCAAAAGAGAGTAAAATCCCATGAGTGGAGGAGCTGCCTGGTCAGCCTTAGTAAGAAGATGAGATCCCTTATAAGATCCTCCAAAGCTAAATGCAACTGATTTTAAGGGCAACCACAAAGCATTCCATAGCTATGTCAAGAATCTCAGTGGCAATACCCAGATCTGCTCTGAGTTACAGCACAACGGCACGAAAATTACAGAACCAACTGATACTGCCAACATCCTGGTAGACAGGTTCAGTGCTAACTTTACTCCCCTCTCACCCCCCTAAAGGGCCCATATCTATATAGGAAGAATGCAGAGTCCCTGTAATCACATCTATGCAGGTAAAAGCTGCACTCTCTAAAACCAAAAACACAGCATCCATGGGACCAGTCAACATCCCATCGTTTTACACGAACTTCAGAATGAACTGGCTCCCCACCTAAGCATGATGTTCAATCATAGTCTCATATCAGGCTTTGTGCACAGTGAATGGCGCACAGCAACAGTTATCCCATTCCACAAAGGGGGAGACACCACTGATCCTGGGAACTATTGCCCTATTAGCCTGACGAGCCTGGTCTGCAAGGCCATGGAATGTATCATCATGGAACTCATAAACACAGACATTGGTAACCTCCAAACTCTGGACCCCACCCAGTTCGGATTTGTGAAAGGCAAATCATGCCTTCTGAACCTGATCAACGTCTTTGAGGCAGTCACCAAAGCCATAGACAAGGGTAAGGTGGTTCACACAGCCTATCTTGACCTCGCCAAGGCTTTCAATACCATCTCCCATTCTGGAATTATAGCTAAACTCACTAAACTAGGTATAAATCTGTGCATCACAAGATGGGTTGCCAACTGGCTCACTAATAGAACCCACACTGTAAAAGTTGCAGACTCCAAATCTGACTTCAAACCAGTGACAGGTGGAGTACCACAAGGTTCAATCCTGGGACCTCCCCTGTTTGGTATCTACTTCTCTGAAGTGCAGGCTAACACAGAAGGCCTCTGGCTAATGAAATTCACAGATGACTGCAAACTAGGAGCCATAGTCGAGTCCTCAAATGATGTGGACATCCTACAGAAGGGCCTCTCTGAGACAGATGCCTGGTGTCAGAGGCATGGCCTCAAGCTCAATGCCAAAAAGTGCATTATCATCCCCTTTGGTAAAAACTCTGTACCCATGAACTACCACATAAACGGCAGTCTACTTAACGTGAATGTGTAATAAGAGACCTTGGGACCCAGGTGGAGATTGGTCTATGTGGCACACCTCATCACAAAAGGGTTCTCATCCAGGAAAAAAGAGGTCATTGTTCCCCTCTACTCGGCACTCATTAGACCCATCATAGAGTACAATGCCCCTTTTGGAAAGTACCTCACAAGACATCTGCAGCAGCTGGAAAGGCCACAGAAGTACCTCACAAAGAGGATTACTGGCCTCAAGCAGATGCCCTACACTGACTATCTCAAAAAACTCCAGCTTTACTCTGTAGCATATTGCCTACTCCGAGGAGATCTCTGTCTAAAATATAAAGCAATATTAAACCCAGAGCTGTTGGACATGCTACACCTTAAGAAATCCCAATCCCTCTGAGCTACATGCTCTAGGGACCTAAACCTTGTCACCACAATAGACAGGACATGCTGGAGGGATAGATTCCTGTCTCAGAGACTTCCTATACTCTGGAACAAGCTACCCATCTATGTCAAGCAAAGTTCCTCATTAGCACTCTTCAAGAAAAATCTTGATGAGTGGATGGGAAATAGGAAATATACCCCAGGGATCACTTCTGTGGCTCTGCTCGACAGGGCACAGGAAATTAACTTTCTTGGGTGGCGTAAGCCAGGGAACCTTGTTGGCTAGGCTTACTTAGGCCCTTGGGCCGATAACCTAGTACCTACCTATGGAGATGGAGGTAGAATCTTTTTTTGTCAGCAGTAGTTTCTTTTTTGGCTTTGTTACCAAGCTCTCTGAAGTTTTGGTGGTTATTGTTAGACTTGGTAGTTTGCCAGACTTTCCAAGCTTTATCTCTACTTTTCAGACTGATAGACTGTCATCTTTGACACCTCCCAATTGATCTGATTTTATTTACTGACCCATATTTGATGACCAGAAATATCTGGCTGGGCTGGAGTATCTATTCTCATCATAATCTCAGGAAGAATAGCTTCAGGAATTGTTGATAGAAAGTCTTAAATATAGACCATATTAGCAGAGTTAGTTTGATTGTGTAATTTGGACAATATACAATTCTACACCGTTTTCAATGAAATCTGGTTACAGGTTCAGAAAACCGTTCTTGTTATAAAGTCACTCAGTTACAGTTATAAGTCTTTGACCAATTTCTTTACCTTACGTCCTTTAGCTGTTACGGAATAGGTGTTTCATAACATTCCCTACAACTTAGATTTACAACTCAGTCCTTTTTTGACAATCTACAAGTACTGTTTCTGGACTGGGATGGAAAAAGGGGAGTTGTTCATGTGAAACTTTGTATTTCAGAAGTTAATTTAATCCTGCAACCACATAAACTGAATAATGTCTATTTTTCTCCTTCGTGTGATGTTTTAGGGCAAACATTCCAAACAACTTAGAACAGAAGCTAACAGCAAATGATGCTTAGTTTATAGGTTTATATCACACAAGTTCCAATCAACATGGTTATGGAATCTGTAAGTTTTAAATTTAATTAATGCACCTAAAGAAGCAAATGTGAAAGCGCTTGTGCTACATTAAAGGGTTTCAGTTTTTTAACCTGGAGCCTAACTTGTGCCTACTTTTTGTTTTTAGTTGCTTTATAGTTGTTATTTTCTGGACACAGGAACCTGTGAGCATGTGGTTTATTTCTTTGTTGGATAACGGTTAAAGTTTACCTTACAGACACAAGATATAGGGTTTGATTCTTACCATTGGGGAAGCATGGATAGGCTTAAAACAGCCCCCCTGAGGTTGTTAGTCTAGTCATCACATAAGAAGTATAACTCTTGATATACAGAAAGTTATCCTCTCTGTGTCCTTTGGTGCTAGCATTTTGATAACAGAATCATCATGCATATTCATACTAAAAGATGGAAATGGGGGATTTATTTATTACATTGAGATGTAAATATATCAAGGAGATGTGGGTATGACCTCTTACTCCATTCTTCTGGCTATGAGGCTGAGACAGCACTGGTTTAATTGAGCAGTTCTTAAAGATAACCAGCTAAGAAATACATAGATACTGTAAAAAGAAACAAGCTGGTTGTGTTATTCTTAAAACCTATAGGGCATTTGCTTGTTGTCAACTGTAATCATTGGTCCTGAAGGTGTACTCTTACAGGATCAAGTCAAATTAATTTTTCCCAGTTATTTGATACAATTTGCTACATAGAGCAATTTCAAGGTCACACAGCTAAAACAAAAATGGATACTGTATAGATGAACCATTATGAATAAATGATCTGACTCAAGCATTATCATATTGGAGGTTCTACCATGCAATATGTCGCATCACAGAGTTGGCAGAAACGGATGTGACTTAATCATGTAATAGCATGCATTCTGGAGCATTACCTACATCTTCAGGCAAGTACATATCCCCTTGTGCTTTATTATCAGTCAGTGGGGAAAAGTTTGATAAATGATCAACTTTCAACAACTTGGTTCTATGTTTTGGCTTTTCCCGGTTAGGGGTCGCCACAGTGGAACTCCGGTCCGCTAATGATTTGCAGTAGATTTTTACGTGCCGAGTTGCCAGCTCTGGCACACAACCTTCAATGAAGGTACGCCCATTCACACATGTCTCCACATAGAAGATGCTTTAGCTGAGAATCGAACAGGACAACGTCTTACTGTAAGGCAACAATGCTACCGCAGCACCACCATTGTTCAACAACTTGGTTCTATAAGTTTCATAAATGTGTCTTGAGAAGATTCTACTGTAGTAGCTACTACATCACTGCATTTTCCAAACAATGAGAAACTATGTCTCAGGGGACAAAGAATGATAAGAAATTAAAAAAGACATTGAGCTGGGCAGGAGAAATTAAATAGCGTATTAAAGTGAAGGGAAAACATACAAGCCGTTACAAAAATCATGTGATTTAAATACTATTTATTTTATGCCTACAGGAATGTATTAACATGTATTTAAACAAGAATAGACACTATGAAAAAGATAGTACCTGTGCTCTGTATACTGATAGACTGATGATTTCACATCTGAAATGCAGCCATTAGTATACAGAAGAGACACAAAAGATAATATTGCACAGTATAAGCAAATAGTGTCAAAGGAGCAGATTTTTACAAACATTGTTTGAAGACAGTGATCACCTATAGTGAAGGCAAGCTGAGAAGTCAGGATATTAGACGGATATTTGTGTTCTTTGAAGGGATTAAAATAGTGCCCTATAAAGCTCTGTTTATACTGTTCTAGGAATGCATGGTCATTACTGGAAATTAGAATGATGCAAGATCCAAAATGATGTCAGAACTTTTGTGTTAGAGAACATTTCATAGAGTTGTAAAAGAGCTATCCACTGGGGATAGCAGGTGCCTGCATTTTATCTGGTTTCATGCATGGCTGTGGCACAGTGAACAGCCTGGAGAGCGCTCATACCACTAGCAGTAAGAAGACAAGTCAGGACATAGAAGGGGACAAAAGTAAATGGTCAGTGCTGTGTATCTGAACCAATGAGGTGATGTTCATATGTTAATTATAAATTATATGCACATTCCCTTTGATAGTTTCACAGTATTCCTACAGTCAGAAATTAAAGGGTGCATTTTTCACAGTTGTGACTCTGCATTTATTAAATACTAGTAGTATAATGGTTTGTTATGTTCTACAAATGTCCGAAAACACTGGCAATCAGGCCAACTCATGTGTAAAAGTTCTATCTCCTTTCTTAGAAGTAAAATAATTTCTCCAAAAAGGGTGAAAATAACAAAATACAACAGGCAAAAAGGAAACTTTGTGCTAACCAAAACAGCTGGCTAAGTGACTGAATAAGATTTTGATAAAAGGGGCATTAAAAAAAATGGTTAAAGCATTTATATTATAAAACAAGGAATGCATTGTGATTATGTGGCACAGATTACTAAAATTGGGATTATACAGTGACAATATTCATGTAACAGTGTGTATAGACTTTTCCAAGGTTATAATTATGACCTTATATATTAAAGAAATGTATTAATAACTGAATATTCTAGCAATTATTAAATCGTGAATTCTGTATGCAGTGATTATTAAACAGAAGGCAGTATTAAGGGATTTCAATATTATTACAAATTATTAATTTTATGGCAATATAAAACATGTTTTTTTCAAAATAGTGTTTCAGAGCAAAAAATAAACATTGTAAATATATGCATTTGCTGTATAAGCAACAAATATATATATCTGGTATAGAAACAAAATGAAGTGTAATATATGGAAATGTGGTTATTACGTTTATATGTGGCAGAAATACCTAAAACAGTCCTTCAAATGAGACTTTAAACTGGAGTTTTACCTGTATTTATACAGTGGCAGTAGGTGAATGTACTTGAAAAAGAGTAGGGCTCCTTTATTAACTAAATCACACAATTTAACAAAACATTTAATACCTATAATTGTCATATCAAAATGTTATTTTAACTTATTCCATTTATCATAATAACCACTTCATATTGTTTCTTTTATATCTGAATAATATGCTACTCAATTACTATTGAAAACATAAACTGTCAAATTAATAGAAGCTGTTTGATAAGACCCATATATACAAAGTAAATGCAAAAATAAAACCTGGTTAAAATATTTTGGCTAACAACTAACTTCCTAATAATGAAATGATGCAATAACAGAATGCAAATATGGCTGCCAATATATTTAAGACACAAATAAATTTATATGCACATAACAAAAGGGCTCCTCTGCAGGTCGTCAACATGAAATTCCTTGAGTATCAGTTGCCCACAGAAATAAACACTGAAAAGCTTAATGCTGAAATCTGCTGTCCATAGAAAATCATAGACACTTTAATTTCTGTGTGTGCACCAGCATTGATTCACTTCTTTTGGGAGAGTTCTCCTTTCATGTTGATGCAACTGTGGAGTTGGCATATATAATTTCAGGGAGATGGGGCTTGCTTCCTAAAATGGTGGTGCGGAGAGACTTACTGCCATACAACCCCCACCCCCCTCAAAAAAAAAAAAAAAAAAAAAACAAAGTTTTTTTTTTTTCATTCTTTTGTGTTTCAGGCATTATTTTTCAACATTTTGAATTGTGAAAGTTGGCACTGCATAACAGTACCTAACAAAAGATCAAAGTACTAAGTGGAATACATAATATGTGTGTTTATGTCTATGTAAAAGAGGAACTTATGACAATGTATATCTGTAATTGCCTTTTGGATTGGATTGTAACTGAAAAATGCCCTTGGACCAGTTCATCTATCTGGATAACACATGAATTGAAGTGAATGAATGAAGTTATGAATCCCTTGTACAGGGATCTGGAAGCCGCAGACTGGCAAAAGAAGCACTCTGTACGTCCTCTTGTTATGTAAAGGGCTATGGGGAGATTGTTTTGCATCAAGGATTTTGTGGTAGAAGTAAAGGAATAGTCTGTTTGGCCCTATGTGGACAATGTCCTGCATTTTATATTGGCAAGACCAGGCTGTGTTTAAGGAAAAGAATATTATCAATATCTTTATGATATAAAGAAGAATGACAATAAGAATGCTTTATTTAAACACCTGTAGGGGAACCCTAGTCATCAGTTTAAGTTTTTTGGACTTGATCAGGTTGATTTAGGGGATTGAGGGGGCCCTAGTGATGATTTTGTGGAGTCCTTGGAGCTTAGATGGCAATTGAGGAGTAATGCCACATAAGCCCCTAGGCTCAACGAAAATGTATCTATAAGTAATATCTTAAAACTAAAAGCCTCTTATTTGTAACTTGGCATTTTATTGGATTTTGATTTGGATCTATAAGCTAACACATGCCTGTAGTGGTTTGAGGGGTGATGAACCAGAAGAGAGGGTGGTTTATATAGACTTATTGTTTTAACAAAAATGACTAGGTTTTTCAAAAGGAAAAATGTTTTAACAGTCTTCAGTGCTTAGTCAAGGGGTTGTGTTTTTACTGTATTTGTCATTTTAATATTGTTCATCTTTTTCACAAGTATGTTTATTCTATTTATTTTTATTTATATGATTTTAGTGATTTTGCTTGCTGGCTGTCATTGTTTTGCAGCAGTTGATTAGTTTTGCAGAGGGTGGTATGGTTAATTAAGGCTATACCAATTATGTAATCAACCAACTGCTATATCACCAAAATAAGCACAGTAGGGGTAAATGGGAGAAGACGAGACTCAAAATAAAATCCAAATAGTTTATTATAGCCACACTCCACAGTGCAATGTACCAATGGAAAAAAGGAGAAAACTAAATGCTTTAACTTAATCACCGTGTTTTTTCATCCTCACAAAACTAGGACTTCCTCAGGTTACAAAACCATAATAATTGCGGTGTTTATATATTTTAAATAACCTTAATTATCCAATTGAAACAAATTGCTTAAAGCTACAGGTTCCCTTTTATACTATATAAACTGAATGTGTCCAAGTTCACAGTAGAATTTAAATACTAGTTACTATAAGCTACTAATGGGACTCTATATCAAAAATATATAGTTCAAACAATTCTATACAAAAAATATATACTTCCAAAACTAAGAACAAAGAATGTAAAGATATAAATATTTACACTAATGCATTATAAACAACAGTGTAAAATCTAAAAATACATTTCATTTTTAATATAAATGATTGTTTGAAACTTGTAAAAAATATATTAAACACAATATAAAAATGCCAATATATAGAAACATTGCAGACTAGCTACTCTCAATTTTAAAACTGGTACTAATGATATATTTTCCTTCATTCCCAGGCTTTCATTGGCTTGCAAAGCTACTTGCCAATATATTTCTCTATATTCTAAAGTCTCCTCCCATGGGTCCCCTCTTTTATTCATAACTACAACCTCCAGAACAAAAAAGTATACTTAGCTGACTTGCAATCTAATATATGCTTATATAAAGCATTATTCTGATTTTTTTTTGTCCTTATGTTATACTGGTGCTCATATATGTGTTTGTTTAATGTTCTTTTTGGTTTTGCCCATGTAAAAACCTTGGCAATGGCTGCAAATCACCAAATATACCAAGCCCAAACTTTCACAATTACAATGCTGCTTGGCTTTAATTAACACATCATCTCTGCTAGGTATATATATATATATATATATATATATATATATATATATATATATATATATATATATGGATTCACTTCATAACACTGAAACTTCAAAATACTGAAAATGACAAAACTTCATAATACTGAAGACCAAAATACTGAAAGCTCAAAATACTGAATACTCAAAACACTGAAACTCAAAATACTGAAAGCACATATTATGCATAAACTCAGCTTAAACAACATAAATCATAGCAATTTCTACCAAATATATGCAGGGGGGCAAGCCCCGCTGCACCCCCCACATGGGGGGCTGCGCACCTCACACCCCCTGCTAATTATATATATCTACTCCAAGATTGCACTTAACTACACTATGTGCAATCTTGGAGTTGATATATTTAATTAGCAGGGGGTGTGGGGGGCACAGCCCCCCACATGGGGGTGCAGGGGGGCTTGCCCCCCTGCATATATTTGGTAGAAATTGTTATGATTTATGTTGTTTAAACTGAGTTTACGCATAATATGTGTTTTCAGTATTTTGAGTTTCAGTATTTTGAGTTTTCAAGATTTTGAAGTTTCAGTATTTTGGTTTCAGTGTTTTGAGTTTCGGTATTTTGATATTTCAATGTTATGAAGTGAATCCATATATATATATATATATATATATATATATATATATATATATATATATATATATCTGCATTGCTAATAAATCTTCCACATTTATAAGTACCTATTTTTTTTCCTACTAGTTTTTCTTCCTATCTCCTGTCCTTTCTGTGATTCGCATATCTCTTTCAAATTCCTAACCTTCTTGTATACACATTTGATAGGGTGATCAAAGAGTTTGGATTCATCAGAAAAAACTCCTAAATAATTCCCAATACTTAACTATGATCTCCTTAATTTTCGGGGTATACATATTATTGTAATATAGGCTAAAAGCTCTTCCAAAATCCTCCTGATGTGTCACATCTTTTCTTGTCATGCTGATAGTGTGGTCACTGTTAGTTTTTAATTGCTCTGCACATTGCACTGTGGAGTGTGGTTATAATAAACTTTTTGGATTTTATTTGGAGCCTCATCTTCTCCATTTACCCCTACTATGCTTATTTTGGTGATATAGTAGTTGGCTTTTGCTCCGAGCACGATGTTCCTGGTGGTATAGTGTTAATTAACCATTTGTTAAACTCTAAATGGGGGTAAGTTTAGGGTATATAAACCTTGTGTTTTATTCATGAGCTGTTCTGAAGAAGACCATTAAACTTGAAGGACGAAAGTGCTTAATGTTTTTTGAATAAAGGCTGTATTTGTGTGGCACATGACTCTGAAGTCTTCTCATTCCTCTTTGTTTTGTTCTTTAGTTTGTCATTTTGAAACAAGTACAAAAATGATTTGTCAGTTTTGGAACTAGACTACAAAATGGAAGTATCAGTTTCTACCGGAGACGTGTCTTTATCATTAGGCGATAAATAACACTATGAATTACTTTAAAATTTAGTCTACCAATTTTGTCAATTAAACCGTGAATGACACTATACTTCATATCAATTAATAGAGGCACACAGACTCACACATACATACACACTAAAAACTTAAATGCGTTCTGTAGCCATGTTTAACATTTTAATGTTAAACATTCCTTTTTTACTGGACAACATTACACACGTCAGCTATTAATCTAATAGATCTAGCTGCTGCTGTTTAGAGCATCATATCTGATACTTCTTACTTAAAGGATTTAAAATTAGTACAGTATTTGCTTTGTCTATTGATGAAGGATTTAAAAGGACTTTATGTCTTAATTCATCCTTAATGCCACATGTAGTTGGAAACTTATGGTTTTATTACTGCACGAGAAGTCCCCCTTCTCTGTGTCTCTTTCTGATACGTAATCAGAAGTCTAGAATTTCATTATGAAGACTAAAACCTAAGCAAGACTAAAATATTTCTACAATTATCCTGATGCACCTGTGCTTGCTTTTCATGAGTGCCTGACAAATTAGAATGGAATATTAAAAATAGCAAGCTCACTAGAAGATGCTGTGCTGTCAGATTCTGAGCTGAAAATGCAGTGCAGCGCAGTGCAGTGCAATAGTTAAAACCAGTAAGCCATGAATATCAAGAAAAGGGTTTGAATCCTCCACCCCATAGGTGAATAAAAGATAAGTGATCTCCCACTGATTACATTAAGCACCTGGAATCAAATCTAAGTTTGGCGCAATTAAAATGTAGTCAATATGCTTAGTTGCCAAGTGCTTTTCAACTACATTTTTGATGAGTTTCCAGTATTTAACTTAATTATTGCTAAGTACATGAAATACGATCACAGGTGATTAAACATAATCTGTTTTGATTTCTTCTCTTCACTCTTGATAATTATCTTTAGCTTTGTGTGCCTCATTTGTTTCCATGGTAACGGACTCTAATGCCTCAGACAGGATTCTGATGGCGTTTTTTCATTATCAGACAGCATGAATGACATTTTTTTAGATTGTTGTAGCTCTTTTCCTGTTGATTGCTGCTATAAAGAAAAAATATAAGGCTAACTAATGTGTATAATCAATTGATGTGACTATAAAAATAGTTTATATCTCTCTGTGAAAACATAATGCTCATTCAAGATAGTCTTTTTGCTTTGTCTATTGATGATTTAGCATGCTTTGGAACAGGATTCCAATATACATCAGGCAGAGCCCCTCACTAAAATTCTTCAAGAGAAACCTTGACGGGTAGATGGGAGACAGAAAATTTACCCCAGGGATCACTGCAGTGGCTCTGCTGACAGAGGCACAGGGAACTAATGGCTCTGCTGGACAGAGGCGCAGGAAACAAATGGCTCTGCTGGACAGAGGCACAGGGAATTAATCTAAGGGGGTGGTGAAAGCCAACACATTCTGGCTAGGCTTATAAATGCCCTTGGGTAGATAGCCTAGTACTTACTTACCTATTACTTTTAATGTACAGGTCAGGAGCCATAGCTTATTAATAATCTTCTATGTTATCACAATGTCTTTTGTTTTGACAACCACTCAGATGTTTTGAGTGACTACTACAAGAATTATTAGACACCGCAGAGGGGAACCACAAAACCTAGCAGTACTGCTATCATGACTTTTTCTTATCAGGGACTTGAAGAAATAGGAAAAAAAAAAAAGGCAGACTAAAATCTGTGGAATTACAGTATCATAAAATGTACAAAAATAAATACCATTTCAAGTGACAGGAATTTATTGCATTATACCGTAATGCCTACACAATGACCATAAGACAAAAAAATAAATAAATAAATAAAAAAATAAAAAAATAAAATACAATGGTTTTCAGATCTGGGTAATTTTTGCAGTAAATTGGAAGCAAGCTATAAAAGTCTTCCTAATTCCCTTAATAATAACACAATGGAACTCTGTGCCGACTCTGTTCTGACAATATGCATTCAGTCAGTGACCAGTGGGAAATATTACAAGCTTCTCCTGCCATGTCCACTGAGCCAGCCTATGCATGGATAAGAACAGTTTGGTGCTTGATTTGATGAAAATACTTGTAGGGAACTGACACATTATGAACTATATAACTGATGCACGACCCAGAAGAGCAAGGCCCACAGCTGTCAGCTTCTTTACTCAAGAATTGGGGCAAAGCTGAATATAGTGAGGAGCAAAGGCCCAAAATTGGGAACAGGTTTTACTCTTAATTCAGTTAAAAAGTTAATAGATCAAAAAATTTTGCATCAACATGCGTTTTCTGAAAAATAAGAAATATGAAACTTTAACATCCGTCATTCTTGACTGACGAAAATCCTCAGTGGCTTACCAAAAAATCAAAGTCTTTACAAGGGGCAGGGCAAATAGATGACATAAAGTCAGGAATATTGTGCAAAATCAGGAACAGTTGAGAGTGATAATGAGGTCAGCTTTCAGCAAAAGAGATAAAAGGTAGAATTCCATCATTTTATGTGTTCTCTAAGTGAGCTGATAGTGGGCCTGATTCACAAAACTTTACTGCATCTCACAAACTGAATCAGTATAACAGGCGGTGACAACCAGGATACGTGCGATTCAGAAAACCCAGCAACACAACACAACATGGCCAGCCAAAATAACAGGGTTGGTGTTGCTTTATGCTACGTGGTGTGCTTATGATCAAACCAAGATGACAGAGCAATTCAGAAATGTTTAAATGCCATGTCCCTGCTCTGGACCTGCACAAACGGATGCCAGTGTTCTACAAGAAGATCTCATTGCATCTGCAATGCCTAATGGTCCACAATGCCAACTCTGGAGGGCTGGGTCATCTGACAGTTACTAACATTTCATCCTCTCCATGACGCTACTTTAGTGGACTGGTACTGTATTGACAGGGGCACCATGCATCAGACTGTGGAAATGTGTCAGTGTCATCTGTTTCCCCATAGGAATTGTGGAGTACCTATCCCAGTGGATACTAATGTATGTGTGACTTTATGTATATTAGCCATAGGAACCTTTTAGCAACCTACTAAGGACCCAGGAGGGGTACCTCAGGCATATTCCTCAAGAATACGTCATCATTTCCTCGATGCCATGCTTCAGTATGTGGTGGAGTATGTCTGTTTCCCAAGTACCCAAAAGGAGATAGCCAACATCATACAGGAATTCTATGACATAGCTCTTTTTCCTATGGTACAGTGATCCATAGTCTATATCTACATTGAAATAAATTCCCCACCTGGTGAAATGGGAAGGTGGTATGTGAACCACAAAGGGTATCACTACATCAATTTCCAAGTGGTCTGCAATGCACAGCACAATGTGTCTACCTAGGCAGGTATCATGACTCCCACATATAGCACACCTTTGACCTCTACCAATGGTTTGTGAGGGGTCACTATCCACAGGGGTATCTTGTTGCAGATGCTGGATATGCCCTTGGACCCTGGCTCATGTCACCCATCAGATAAACATACAATCAAACTGTGGGGTGCAACAGTGCACTATCACAAACTACAAACATTATAGAGCCTGTGTTTGGGCTGCTAAAAGCATGCTTTTGCTGTCTAGATTCATCCAGTGATGCCCTGCAGCATGACCCTGCCACATGTGCTAAAATACTGATGTGTGTGGAGTGTTACACAGTGTTATACTTAGGAAGCAAACTGAAACAAAGGAAGCTCTGTAGATTCAGACTCAAAAAACAATGTTCCAAACTACAAAAAACAATTTAATGAAGCGCTTTTCGTCGCTTTCAATAAAGCAACGTCTTCAGATACCGTTTCAGAACACAAATCACGTTTAAATAGTGAAAATACATCACATGATCTATCTCATTAAAATCTTACTCACTCTTACAAATAAATCATTTCACATTATATAGTAGAAAATGTAAAAGCAAAGCGAATCATCCATGTGTGTACATAGAAAAATGTATACTGCAATGACAAAAACATATACACAAATACAATATGTGAAAAACTTTGTATATGTTAAAACCAACAATTTAAATACAACAATTTAAAAGTACCGCTATATATTACTGAAGTTCCACGTCACAGTGCATGAAGTTTCATGCATTGTGACTGAAACGATCTATGGAGACTCCTTAGTTTCAAAAGATGTTACAACATTCACTTAAAAATCCTTAAAAACAGTTCTGGTGATTTTCTTGTTTTTAATTATTCTACAAATGCAAATCCTCACCCACAAGAGGTGGTTCTGCTAGAAGTTGCACTGACTGAATCACAACCTTGACTAGATGTTGGTACACTGCATGACCAGGGCTAATGTGCTGATGTAAAAAATCTAAAGGTATTACTGCTCAGTGCTAGGAGCCTAAACAAAAAAACTGCACTCCCTGGAAGCTCCCTTTACCCTAGACAATGCTGATATCTGTGCGGAGTCTATTAATTACGGCTCATCTCATAATGCTTCTGAAGAGCTCAGTTTTTGGTGAGCATACCTGGTAAACATCATGTAGGTTTCTGCACAATGTTGTGCACATGCCTGGGTCCCTGCAGTCAGCATTACTCATGTCCATGTGCGCATGCCTGGGTCCCCACAGTCAGCATTACTCATGTCCATGTGCGCATGCCTGGGTCCCCGCAGTCAGCGTTGCTCATGTCCATGTGCACATGCCTGGGTCCCTGCAGTCAACATTGCTTATGTCCATGTGCACATGCTTGGGTCCCTGCAGTCAGCATTGCTCATGTCCATGTGCGCATGCCTGGGTCCCCGCAGTCAGCATTGCTCATGTCCATGTGCACATGCCTGGGTCTCTGCAGTCAGTATTGCTCATGTCCATGTGCACATGCCTGGGTCCCCGCAGTCAACATTGCTTATGTCCATGTGCACATGCTTGGGTCCCTGCAGTCAGCATTGCTCATGTCCATGTGCACATGCCTGGGTCCCCGCAGTCAGCATTGCTCATGTCCATGTGCACATGCCTGGGTCTCTGCAGTCAGTATTGCTCATGTCCATGTGCACATGCCTGGGTCCCCGCAGTCAACATTGCTTATGTCCATGTGCACATGCCTGGGTCTCTGCAGTCAGCATTGCTCATGTCCATGTGCGCATGCCTGGGTCTCTGCAGTCAGCATTGCTCATGTCCATGTGCACATGCCTGGGTCTATGCAGTCAGTATTGCTCATGTCCATGTGCACATGCCTGGGTCCCCGCAGTCAACATTGCTTATGTCCATGTGCACATGCTTGGGTCCCTGCAGTCAGCATTGCTCATGTCCATGTGCACATGCCTGGGTCCCCGCAGTCAGCATTGCTCATGTCCATGTGCACATGCCTGGGTCTCTGCAGTCAGTATTGCTCATGTCCATGTGCACATGCCTGGGTCCCCGCAGTCAACATTGCTTATGTCCATGTGCACATGCTTGGGTCCCTGCAGTCAGCATTGCTCATGTCCATGTGCACATGCCTGGGTCCCCGCAGTCAGCATTGCTCATGTCCATGTGCACATGCCTGGGTCTCTGCAGTCAGTATTGCTCATGTCCATGTGCACATGCCTGGGTCCCCGCAGTCAACATTGCTTATGTCCATGTGCACATGCCTGGGTCTCTGCAGTCAGCATTGCTCATGTCCATGTGCACATGCCTGGGTCTCTGCAGTCAGTATTGCTCATGTCCATGTGCACATGCCTGGGTTCCCGCAGTCAACATTGCTTATGTCCATGTGCACATGCTTGGGTCCCTGCAGTCAGCATTGCTCATATCCAGTTAGCAGAAGATATTAGAAGTCAGAAAATTGTCACACTATATTTAACCATTTAAAGAAGGAGTTGCTGTAGAGCATGTTTTCTCAGCAGCATACTGAGAGATGGAGGACTGCCATATTCACACCTTAAAGTGCCATTGGAACCATAGTAATACAGTGCCTATATTTTCTAATTTAGTGATACTTTGTGCAAATGAGATGCTGACTAACACCATCACTACACAATGGATGGACCACACGAGATCTGATTTGAGGGCTGTTCTCTGCCATTTTTACTGAGAATCTTTAATGTGAGACATTATGGCTGGAGGAGAGGGTAGTGCTCATTTTAGAGCACACAGGGGTATGAGGACGAGGAAATATTTTTCTCTACATCCTCCATAAGCAGCACAGTCATAGGCTCCTGCAAGAGGGCTATACTGGGTCACAGTATAGGGCTGAGGCCTGGAATTGTTTGGACAAGGTTGTCACCAGTGCTACTAACATCCCCTGCATGGAGGAACAGTGTTGTCAACACTACACTGACATGAGGCTCCACAGTCCTGATGGGATGAAGAAGTTACAGCACAGTCATCACCACAGTACTCTAAATAGGATTTATTTTACTTATCCAAAATAAATTGCCACTGTCTGCCACTCACAAGATTTACATTATAGCTTTTTATATCTATAGCCCCTGAAGAGATCTAAACTAATAGGCAGATGAACAGAAACATACTGGAGTCCCTGTCCGTCTTTCCCTGTTATGTAACTACCCCCTTACTTCCCTGACTTCTTTGCATGTTTCCTTTTCCAATAAATAAGGGTACCTGAAAAAAGAATAAGTCTCCAACCCACACCTATCAGCTCTCCAGATATTTGAAGAAAGTCCTCATGATTGTCACATATTTTTGGGTATGTTACTCATAACATTTGTAAAAAATCAGTTGAGGATTGAAGTCATTCAATAATGACACACATTTGATTTTCAAACTTCATATCCTTCAGAAAATACATGACGATGTGAAACTTGATATTCTACCAAATATCCATATGGATAGGAGCAAAACATGTAAAATCTGTCCCTGATTTTGAGCTTTTGTTCCAAAAATATAGCACTACAAGGGTGAATGCTATGCTCGTACCTCACTTCCATCCTACTCATTCCTTATTTGCTCACCTTATGTGCTTGCTTCCCCTTTTCATCCCTGTCCTAATAAACCATTCCCAACTTTTAATTTAGTCAAAAAATAGATAAGCTGACCACACACATGCCCAGAAAATGACTTCCAAAGCCCCATTGATACCTATGTAGAAACATCAAGAAATTACACAGCTTGTTATCAATCAATAATGAAGTCTGACCAATATCATATGCCAATAAACTGATATTGGCTGCCATTAGTCATGCAAATTTTGTGTCAACTGGAAAACATGAAATAGCAGAAAGATTTAGCCTTCCTTCAAAATGCTCTCATGGCTCAATTTGTTCCTGAGGTGTCTTTATCAGTGCACTGGGTAGTGGGCTGTAATCTATTCTGGGTTGCATGCTTATTTTTCACTTTTTGAATTTTATTCTACAAATATAGCCCATCCTCCTAAAGTGTGTTTTCCTGACAAATTCTCTGTGACTCTTGCTCTGACTCACTTTACTAAAGAACTATGGTGTGATGGTTCATATTTCCTCAGAAGAAGCATAGATAATTCAACCAGCACCCTGTGCCAGTACTATGAACCATCACCCCATCCCCTCAGCTCTTCAAGTGAAGAGCCAAAAAAAAAAGCATGTCGCTATAATAAGCAGACTGCAACCAGCTTATTACAGTAAGCTCTGCTCCTCCCCATTCTTCCATTAAAGTGGGTGGGGGTGGGAATGGACATTCCCGCTACTAGCACACCAACCAGGTGGGCAGATGCATGACATGCTCCCCCCCCCCACTCCACCCCAGCTATTTAGGTCCCAATCCATTTCCGCGCCTTTCCCCCAATCCTCCTTCAACTTATTTCATTTTAAAAAAGTCTTCTTTTAAACTGCAGCAATTTCAACAAATATAGTAAACAGTTCCTACATGTTATACACGGCCCGAAAGGAGCTCTATGGCACTCATGTTTTAATTAAAAAAAAATCTTCTTTTTAAACTTCAGCAAACTGCTTGCTAAATAGGTAGCAAGGAGTTGCTACAGCTTATATCCAATCTGCATGGAGCACTACAGCAATCAAGTTTTAGTTAAAAAGAAAAAAAAAACTGTAACAAACTATTACAATGTAGCAAGCAATTGCTAAAGTTTAGACCACACAAGGAGCACTGCAGCATTCAGGTTTGACTGCAAATACAAGACTGTTTTTTAAAAGCCAGTATTGCATTAAACAGTGATTGAGACTGGCTGATTGTGCCTCCAACACTTTGTGTCCAGGTCAGTTGCCTCTCTTTTCCCACTCTAGCTCCACTACTGCTCCTCAGGGTTGAATATTTTCCTTTTAATAACATTCATATAATAGTACAGGTACACTGATCACATTCTGATGTTGTCAGAATTGGTATAAGTTAGTTCATCATAGAACTTTACTGTATCCCATCTCTGATGTCTGAGTTTCACATTATTTTACATTCAAGAATTGTCATATCACATTCTCCATTGTGTTTTGCATCACTGATGAGGTAAGTAGCTCTCTTTGCAGTCTTCTGTCCATTTCTGTACTTTCTGTTGCCCTAATAATACTCCACCCTTAGCCATCTTTGACCTATTAATTTTCTTAGAATATTTATATATATATATATATATATACATATATATATATATTTATATACATATTGCTCTAGGACATTTGCTCGAGTGAGCAAACGTCCGAATCCATAATAACCAACACACTTTAACAAAAGTGCTTTTATCGAAAAAGCACTTTCATTAAAGCATGTTACAAAAAAATAAATAAAACACTACATTTAGATTTACATGTGCCCCCCACACCCCCCCACTTTAATATTCTCCCTCCGAGACTGCACTACAGTGGGGAAAAGGGAAATTTCCCTTACCCGCACAGTAGTACAGCCTCAGCAACAGGCATACTTATGCAAAAGTGCTTCTTCGGTGAAAAGTACTTTTGCATAAGTATGCCTGGCCATTTGGGTTTCGGTCGTTTGCTCACTCGAGCAAACGTCCTAGATCCATATATATATATATATATATATATATATATATATATATATATATATATGTGTGTGTGTGTGTGTGTGTGTGTATTCATATCTATATCTGTCTATATATATATATATATATATATATATGTGTGTGTGTGCGTGTGTGTGTGTGCGTTTGTGTGTGTGTGTGTGTATATATATATATATATATATATATATATATATATCTATATATATATATATATATATATATGTCCGCATTGGTTGTTTGTACATATATATATATATCTATACATACATATAGATGCCTTAAGTTGCACTCAGAACTGCCATAGAACTTGTGTACATGCATTGTGTATACCACTGCTCCTTATACTATTACCTGGCAGTGAAGTAGTCTTATATGTTCTGGCCATGGGTCTGTACAGTGACTGTGATGAGAAGCTCCCCACTAATAACCCTTGGGGCTCATTACTTGCAGTGTAAATAGGTTTGTCTTGGTTGTGATCAAAGGTGTTGCATTTCTGAATCCCAGTTAATGTTTCTTTCAATATTTTTCATACTCAGTTGACTTTCATTGAGTACCAATGCAGCAAATGGGTTTGATCAGATACTTATAAATGTGTAGTAATTCTAACTGATCTCAAGATTGTGTGCCCTTGGAATATATTTTTAGATTAGTTAAATGGTAAGCACCATGCATGACAGGTGTGGAAGTCTTGCCCTCACTTCATTTATGGCTGTACTTTTCAATCCATTCAATGGAACAGTTTTGTTGGCATGGCATTCACTAATAAGTGAGGTGATTATAAATACCATATCCATTGTTCCCACCTAAGTTCACATTAGGCCATGTATGAAGCCTTCCAATGTCCAAGTCTTCTGAAATCTCAAGCCTTCCTGATTGTATCAAAATTAATGTAACTTCCAGTTTTACTTAGGCAACAATAAACAGGACCCAGGAATTCTGTAGAACATAACACTATCACATGAAAAGAATGTACCACGTCCTCAGGATGCTCTGTATTTCAAAATCTATTTTATAGACCCAGTAGTGGCACCACATCTGTTGCTCTAGAATGGTATAAATCCTTACATTGGACTAATTATGTCTCATAACAGCTCTGTTGTGATGTAGTTTCAGAATGAGCTATAATAGTGATCTGACCAGGAAATATATCCACCTTCAGATTAACAGTGACCATACCCTACTGCAAAATTAAATGTAAAGTGACCTTTTTGTGGGTGGCTTTGGTAACAACCTGAAGAAATTCCAAGGCCTACCATTAACTTGTGATATTCAGTAGCCCGTGTCAGGGACTCATTTTAGCATGTGACCTTTTTTTCCTGTACACACTATTGCAGTCTTAAAGTAAATGATGGTGAAACTAGTAGCATGCTATCCTGTGTCTCAACTCTTTATTGGAGATTTTGAATATCAAAACTTACAGGGTGTTAGACATAATAAAAATAAGTAATTTCATTTTTTTGTTTGTGAAATGAGGTGGTTACAACCTCGAGAAAACTTCACTGTACAACATAAGTTGTCTGAAAACTTAAATTATGAATCCAGAAATTCAACTTGTCTTCCTGCAGGAAAATATCTAAGAAGATTAAGAAAGGATGGTGTGCTATGTTTTGCATGGTGCAAGGAAGTCATCAAAGATTATAATACATTTGCTTTTCATATGTTCAAGGCACTGAATCCAAAGAAGAGTAAACTGAACCAGCATTAGCATCTGCACCAACACCCTTTTTACCATTTTGTACATGTGGTCAAGGGATCACATCAACAATGACCATCATCTAGCGTGAATATTCACATCACCTGGTGGCTAGCTGTGCTAACATTGTTGAATAAATTGCTTACTTATTACATCCGATAAAGACATTGGGGAAGTGCTTTCATGTGAAGACAATAATATAATATGTAACTTAAATTCATATAGTTGATATAGCTGGTGCTCTATCAATTTCAGGTTATTTTATTCCTTAGAGGCTTGGTATGGAGAAAAGAATTCACAGTGTGAAAGCAGAGTTATAGAATTATTCTGGTCAAAAATGTGCAGACTGTTGATGTGCTTAAAGTGTACTAGTTGACTAGTTTGGGCTGTTTGCCAGAAGACCATTATGTTGAGGTAGATTTTGAAATGCTCCTAGTAATCCAAGGAAAGCTCCAGTAGCTTTGGGGAGTAGAATCAAGATGGAACAGAAATGCATTGAAAACCTGGGCATGATTAATAAAGAGCTGTAACCTACTGAATGGATAAACAGCATGATTATTGTTGTAAAACCAGATATAATGTGCATTTGTTTTAATCTACACACCCTTAACAGACATAAAACAAAATGTCATTTATCTAAAGTGGTATGTGCAATAGAAGCAGTATTTTTCTATGCTTGATACTAATCATGGTATTGGCAAATTAAGCTTGACAAAGAAGTTCCAATTTGTGTGATATTAATTCACCTGTGGGAAGATACAGATTTCTCAGATGTCCATTTGGAATGCTATCAGCAGATGAAATGTTTCCGACAGCAGTTGTACAGATCATCAAGGAGTTTCATGGTGTTATTGATATTATTGATGAAATGTGATGCTACAGCAAAGACTGCAAACTTTCAGGAAACAGTCATAAATTGTAAGCACAACAAAAAGTTTTCTTTACACTTATTTAAACAAGGTGTCTATGAAGAATAAACCATCCCTCCTAACTCTAAGTAACTGTATAAGAAATGCTACTCTGCAAAAGACAATTTTGATTTATTTTAAATTTGAAGAATATTTCACTTCCATCTTGGATTCATCTGTAAATCAATGACTTTCAATCTCTTCTGACAGCTTGGAACACTATAGATTTGATATAATCAGTTTATTCCACTAAATTAACTCACAGGAAACCAACAAAGATATGAAATATGATCATATTGGTAATAAGTGTGATGCCTCTGAACTGGCCAGCAATCAAGGAGCCTCAATCCTCACCAGTAACACTAGCGAGGGGCGTCCACATTGGGAAAGATAATAAATACACACACAGTAAAGTACAATTTACCTTAAGAGCACACAGAGATCACAGTTAGACTGGGGCTAGTTTCTCCCTTTCTTTCCAGATCCACAATAAGACTCCCCACTGGCACAGCTGTAGAGTGGAGTCCTTAGCCAGGGTTCCAAGCCAAGTCCTCCCAGCACTCCCTCTGTCCAACCAGTGCTTCGTGTCCCTGCCCAAGTAACTGACACACACACACACACACACACACACACACACACACACACACACACACACACACACACACACACACACACACACACACACACACACACACACATACACACACACACACACACACACACACTTTGAGATATGATTTATATACAAACACACAGACACTCCTGGGGAAGGCTGGCACAGGTTCACTAGATATGCCCCTTCTGCCCATGTTATAAGGTAGTAATTCACTGCCACCAGAACCCCTACTTATCAGCTACTATAAGGCCCTTACAAAAGGGTGTCCAATTATTACTGTGCAATATTATTATCCAATTAGTAAGTGTGATGAACAGCAAGGCTTATTTGGAGTGGCTTTATACAGTACACTATATACGTGCAATGTACTCTACAACTTAAATTATCTCTACAGAAAACAGCCACAGTTGAAAGGTTTAAAATATTTAATAATAAATAATAAAAACATAAGACAAATCTTCTCAATTCAACACAGTGCTAGTCAAGAGTTCAGAGATCACAGGAAAATGCTTAAAATAATACTGTAGAATAGCCTGACATAAATATAGAAAACAGATAGTCTAAACTTACTATTTTCTATATATTTCTCAAGAGAAACACTAAAGTCTAAGATCCTACTTACATACAGACAGAGGAAAGCAAGTGCTGGTGAGTGGTCAGTTTTGAAGACAAATTTAAAATGCTCTGATTCTCTCTCTCTCTCTGAGAAAGTCTTAAAAAATAATACATCACCGCTGACTCATTTTAGATTACATCATTCTTGACACTTCTCTGGTTTCCAGGCTACCAGATACTCTAAATTTAAATTTTTTAGTAAGCTTGCACCTGGACAGGAAGCCATAACAATAAAATACATTATATATGTAAAACTGGCAACTAACTCTGGTCTCAAAACAATAGAAGGAATGTCTTAGCCTAGACATTTTGTTTTCAAGCTCTGAGATCAAACAGTCATGCAATGCTTGACTTATCAGCTTTCTTCCAGCAGAGTGCACTGTAGTTACATTTTTGAAGTTCAACATTTAACACAGTTTTCTTACATTTGTGAACAAGCCTGTGGATTACATTAATATAATTTTACAATGACATAGAATTATTTACAAAATTCTATCTAGCTAGGCTGGCAGCCTTTACAATAAGGACATGAAAATATTGAAAATCACCTACCAGAACATCAGCCTCGAATTATGAAGGGTTATGAATGATGCATTCTTTCTCTTGATTGGAAAATAGCCATCATTAAATCTGTTTTTAAAATAAACACTTTAGAAACAATGAAGAAAATGTTAGACCTATTAGTCTTTTGTCTGGAATATAAAAATGAGTTAAAACTATTCAAAAACCTTAATGACAAAGCAATAACAAATATTTTTAAATATGTACACATTAAGTGAAGACCTATCACAAGTTACAGTCAAATGTCTTACAGCAACATCAGTTCTGCCATGAATCAAAGCCTTAAAATTGATGCTGTATATATTGATCTACTGAGTGCTTTTGACAGGTTAGAACATCAACTATTAGTTAATAAATTAGTTACCTTAGGTATTGGTACATACCTATGAACCTTTGGAACATTTAGCAAGCTTGATTAGAAGGCGGTTAATTAATAGACCTTTGACACTTGAACTGCTGACTGAATGCTGTAATTAAATCAAAAGGTGATTCAACAAAATATTAGTTTAAGGTTGTGCACACACAACAAAGTATTAGTTTAAGGGTGTGCACACTTATGCAACCAGCGTATTATATGTTTTTTATTTTTTATATTTTTCCCCTAACAGATTTGTTTATTTTGCAATTGAATTGTACAGGTTATAGGTCACATTAAAGGTGGGAAAAGTTTTGAAATGATTTATTGTGGTCTCATTTTTTATATCACAAAAACCTGGCATTTTGACAGGGGTATGTACACTTTTTATATCCACTGTGTGTGTGTGTGTGTGTGTGTGTGTGTATACATATATATGTATATATATATATATATATATATATATATATATCAGGCGCCTTAGGACTGCAACAATCTATGTTGGGGGTGTAGTGGGGTAAAATCTGTCTGAAAAAAAATGTTTTAAATGGAGTAAGTGATGTTTTTTTCTTCATTTACAAATTTTTGTTTGAATCACATTTTATTTTTGGCACTTTTGAGACCTATAATTGTGTGTATTTTGCTTGTGATAGGAACCAGTTTCATAGTTGCATGTATACTTAAATTATTTAGATTAGGGGTTGGCAAACCCATGGGCCACATGCCACATTCAGGCCATAGGTCCTCCTTATGCAGCCAGCAAGACTTTTTTTTTTTTGTCAAATAATTAAGTGTACTATGACATGCTCTAATAAACTTTTAAAGAGACTGTCAAAAACTACATTTTCCTACTTCTGGTCTTTCTCACATACTCAGTGACAGCGGTTTAATAAAGTTATGGATTCCGTATATTTAATTTCTCACTGTTTCTAGCATTTCTTTTTAGTATTTTTGTTCCCAGACTTTAGCAATGCTCCAGTCTAGGTTATATTGTGTAGTCTTTGCTTATATATTTATTTTTATTTTACTGGATATGGCCGACCTTGGCTACTTTACACTTTATCTTATAGCAACTACTTTCACTCTGTTTGTTTCATTTCCTAACTGGCTTTTGTTTCCTTGATAAATTAGTGTGGAGTTCTTCTCAATACATTTTTTGTATGGCTTGGAAATATTATGAAGTACTGAAAACTGTTCAATTTATATTTTACAAAATATAAAATAAAATATTCTGAAGAGCATATAGTCTGCATTTTTTTAGTTAGTGAAATATTAATTTATTTTACTTACATATGAATGAAATATTTACTGCCTCATGCTGTAATGTATTTCTGCTGCTACAAGATTCTATCTGCTAAATGCTTGGTCATTGTATGCTAGTGTGAGGGTAGGATGATCTTGCTAGCACTACTGACGCTGTTTTGATGTGACTGCAACAATGCAATGTTATATAGACCAGTGTATCGAGTGTAGTTTGTATCGATCTGATTCAGTTTGGAGAAAGTTGTCTAGTCCTAATTTAAATATTTTGAAATCAATGAAACTTAGAAAAGTTTGAAAGGAGCAGAAAAGTCTATTATAGAGAACAATGTTACACTGGAAAAAGAGGTATATTTGTCATAGTAAGAACTAGAAACTGTTACACAAGTGGTATGGGTGGCATTTTGGACCGTAAGCCTATTACGCTGTATTATTTTCAGCAATTCTTTAGGAACCCAGTAGAGCTCATTCCATTTTCATTACTGAGAAAGTCAAACAGAGCGGGAAATGTGATCCCCTTTGGGTTTGATCATGCCCTTATCATGGTGGAGGGGTTTCTGTCCCCTTGAAATTCTTAGAGTTATACAGCATGAAACTTATGCTCCTGACATGGTCAACCTATGCAAACTGGTCTGACAGGAGGAACCAGACAAACAGAGATTGGGAAAGTATCCCAGTGATGGTACCATTAAATAATCTAAGAACTTTACCAGAACAGGGATACCAGGACCTACATCTGAAGTTATGCCTAGGGGTGGTGTTTACCTCTGAACACCTGTTGGCCAGGAGATCCAGGTGGTCCTGCCAGGACTGGCTTTGAAATGTTATGTAGAGTGGCTTTGTGGGCTCATCAACCATAAGGTGAAAGATGTATGTCAGATTGGGTGCCAGTCAATTGGCAAGAAGGACTAAGATAGAGTAAGATGGATTAGACTGTGGCAGTGGAAACTATCTCTTAAGACATGTAACATCAATTCTTTTCTGTGGAAGGAGCTGAAGCTTATCCAGGAAGTTGAAAAATGCTACCTAGAGTTAACTGATTTTACCTCTACACACAACATTGGTTTTGGAACCTGACTTCTTGCGTGGCGATGGTGTCTCTCCTGATGTGGAGATGGCCATCAAGAAAGAGATGCCAGGTAGGTGTGGGAATACTGATAAGCCCCTGACTGTGTGCTGCTCAGTTGGCTTTTGTGCCAGTAAATGAAAAGGTTGCCTTAATGCAACTGCAAACTGAAGAAAAGATAACTCTCTGATATTTTGTGCACATGCATCTAACAGCTCTTCGGGGAACTTAGCCCTCTTAGAGACTGTGGGGGTGGTACCTGATAGGATACCACCTAAAGATTCTGCAGTCCTACTGGGAGATTTCAATGCCCATTTTTGATATGGAGAATGATGAAGACACCTGGATACACATGACTGGAAGGAACACCTTGTCTGATCTGAGCCCAAGTAGTGAATATTTTTTGGACATTTGTGCTAAGGGCTTTTCATCCAGAAAAAAGGAGGTCATTGTCTCACTGTACTCACCCCTCATTAGACCTATTATAGAATACAATGCCCCGTTTGGTATGTAACTCTCAAGACATCTGCAACAACTGGAAAGGCCACAGAAATACCTCACCAAAAGTATCACAGGCCTAAAACAGATGCCCTAGGCTGACCTTCTAAAAATACTCCAGCTATACTCTGTTGCATATCATTTACTTAGAGGTGATCTCTGCTTAACATACAAGGCCATGTCAAACCCAGAGCTGTTAGGCATGCTACATTTAAAGAAATCCCAATCCCTCAGAGTCACATGCTCCAGGGATCTAAACCTTGTCATCACAATGAACAAAACATGCTGGAGGGATAGGTTCCTGATCCAGAGACTCCCCAGATTCTTGAACAGACTGCCCATACATGTCAAACAGAGCACCTCTTTGGCCCTCTTCAAAAGGAACCTTGACAATTGGATGGGAGATAAGAAATTCACCCTGGGGATCACGTCAGTCACCATGTTAGACAGGGGTCCAGGGAAGTAAATATTGTGGGAAGAAATAGCCAGGGAATTGTTATGGCTAGGCTTGTATAGGCCCTAGAGCCGATAGCCGAGTACCATCCTATGAACCTCTGAACCTACTCAAGAATTGTACATAAAAAAGCACCACATATGAACAAAAAGCTGTTCATAAGTGTACTCAGGGCACCTTCAGCTAGAGTTTAGTGGCTGATTTTGTAATCATGTCTTCAGGGCTGAGGCCATATGTTCTGGCTGCTTATGTAAGAGGAGTGCTAAGTTGCAACAGATCACCATTTGGTGATGAGTTGGGTCAGATAGCTGGTACATTGGTTATACAGGTCCAGGAAACCCAAACATGTAGCAAAGGTGTGTTAATGTGTGCGATTACTTTAATTCCCACCTCAAGAAGACCCTTTCCCATATACCTGAGGAAGTTGTGGACATGGAGTCTGAATGTACCCTGTTCAAGACCTCAGTTGTTGAGGTGGCTGCAAGGGCTATGAATAAAATGTGATTGTTACTTGTTATGATAGTAAATGTATGACCCTGATGGGCACCAGTGGTGAGAGAAGCTGTCAGGTTAAAGGAAAAAAGTATTTCTGCAATGCAGGGGGGGGGGTCTGAATTTGACTAATAGGTACCAGAAAGCTAGGAAAATAGTGCTAATGGGAAAGGAATTTTGCAAGGCCATGGAAAATGATTATTAGATGGCCTAAAAAGAGGTTTTGGCAAAAGCTACATTGCCTCAAGATGGAAAGCAAAATATTTCCTATGCTGTTCTCAGTAAGGGTGGAGAAATGTTGACCTCAACTAGGAACATTATCAAGAGGTAGAAGGAGCAGGAACTCCTGCATCCAAAGGACACATCCTTCTGTAAGAAGACAGTGCCAGAAGCAGAACTATCCATTTCAGTAGATGAGGTCACTGCAGCAGTTAAGTGACCCTATGACAAACAATAGCACATAATTGCAGTCACAAGAGAAATATCACTTGCAATTAAAAATAAATACAAAAAAGTGTTTCTTTCAGAGGGCAAGCCCCCCTTTGCACCCCCACACTCTTTTTATTTCTTACATATACCAACTCTGAGGTCACTTCACCTTGAGGAAAGGAGAAATCCTCTGGATGCCTCAATTTCTACCTTCTGGTGGTAAAACAATAGTTGCACACTAATGATTGCAGATAAGAATGTTGATCACTAGTGCTTTACAAGCAAGTCTGGTATCCCAATGAGATGACTGTGCTTGGCAAGGCTGCAAGAGCAAATTAGATCTGACCAGAAATGCTGACAGTAC